>NW_022111317.1:3072126-3073353 GCF_000313985.2 Echinops telfairi
GGGGTTTAGACACATCATCAGCAATTTCAAGAAGAAATGGCAATGGCTGGGCAGTTACAGAAAACAGCAGTTTCGAGAAGAAGTACAGTAGTTGCAATATGGCCACACCTGGATCAGCGCAAGTGGCTACAGTATCAGGCTGATTAACACACAGTATGGTTACATTGTTACCGTGGCCCCATCTACATTGACTACTAACTACATCATGGTTACATTGGGGTTAATTCTGGTGAGTTACTAACATGGTCTAGTCCATAGCCAACCCTAACCTTGTTCTGACTGATGATATTCTTTCCCCAGATGTGTTTGATTTGATGTCTATGTGTTCTGTCCAGTGAGGTCCAGGTGTGGTTGGAAAAGGTATTTACAGCAAGGAATGTGTTGGTGTGTCAAAATGCTCTCCTCTAACTCCTGCATTGTTTCTGTCATCACGACCAGTTTTTCCAACTACCAATCCTTCTTCGTTTCCAAGTTCCATATTTTAATCACCAGCAATTATCAATGCATCTCGCTTGCATGTTTGATCCATTTCAGGCTGCAGAATTGGTGAAAATCTTCAATGTCTTCATCGTTGGCTTGTGTGTGTGTGTGTGGGGGGGGGCACACAGGGAGTCCTAGGGGCTGATCTCCTTGTGGGCACGTGGATATTATTCCATCGCTGCCAGTGCTGCACTTCAAGAGAGGTTTTGAAATGTTCCTCTTGACCATGGATACAGCGACGTTCCTCTTCAATTGCCATTCCTGGCAGAGCAGGCCACGTCGGATTCACAGAGGCCCCAACCCACTGCCATCAAGCCTGTTCCGTTTCAGTGACGCCATCAGGCAGAGCAGGGCTGCCTCTGGAGCCAGCGGCCTCCGCTTTCTCCTATGGCCTGTGCTTAGCAGCCCGAGGGTGGACCCAGTGGAGTCACCTGGACTCTTTTCCAAACGGCTAATGTGTGTCCATTGCATCCCAGTGATGCCTACCATACCATGGCACTTACTTTTTCTTAAATTAAAAGATCATTTTATTGGGGGCTCTTACAACTCATAACAATCCACACATCGGTTGTATCAAGCCTATTTGGGCTGTACACATGTTGCCATCACTCTTTTCTAGACATTTCCTTTCTATTGAGTCCTTGGTATCAGCTCCTCTTGTTTCCCTGTCCCCCCATGACTCCTTGATAAACTATAAATTATTGTTGTTTTCATAGCTCACACTGACCGCTGTCTCCCTTCCCCCAC
>NW_022111317.1:3075012-3076251 GCF_000313985.2 Echinops telfairi
GGAGGGAGCGTGAAGTGTCAACCTGCTTCCAGAAAGATCCCCACCCTTGACACCCCGAGGGGATAGTTCCCCTCTGTCCTGTAGGGTCACTCTCAGTTGGTGTTTGGGTATGAGGGATAAAAAAGATCCTTTGCACACTGCCTGGGTGGCCAGGTCATCGGCTCCCCACAGCTGGTGACAGTCAGCATGAGTCGTGATTAGGAGTTCCCGTCCAGTCCACTCCAAGGGCCAGCAGCCCTGCAGGACAGAGAATGGTCCCCTCCCATCTGTTGGGTTTCCGGGGCTGTCATCTCTGCAGAAGCAACCAGCCACATCTATTTCTCAGGGAGCTGCTTGGGGTGGATTTGAACCATCACCCTTTCGGTTAACAGACTAGCACTTTACCCACTATGCCACCAGAGCGCATTGCACAAGAATCACAGCTTTGGGACACCCCACGGGGGCAGGTTCACTGTGTCCTCCGGGGTTTCAGCGGTGGGTGGGTGAGCGGGCGAGTGTCAGGATGTACCTTCAGCAACCTGCCTCTGACCTCGCCTCTCCCACTGCCACTTGACCCACCTGCCTCTCACAGCCTCCCTGTGCCCACCCCGATGTCAAGCCCCTGGCTGCCAGAGCTGCTGAGAGTCAGCCCAGGACAAAACCATCGTCCCAAAGTGGAGCCTCATGCCAGTCGTCTCTGACTGCCACTGAGGTATTTCAAGAGTGAAATACCTCCCCTACCTGAGTGTCTGACGTGCCGGGCCCTGGGTGGGCACAGGGGCCTCTGGACAGGGCAGATTCCTAACGGACAGGTGGGGCTGCTGAGTACCTGTGTGAGGCCTGTTGAGGGCATGGCAGGGAGGCACTATTATCAGCCCATGGCTTCTAAGAAGTCCAGGCTGCCAACCACAAGGTCCGCGGTTCTAAACCCCCTGCTACTCCAAGGGAGACCGGCTTGGATACTCACAGGAAGCAGTTCTAACCTGTCCCCTGGGGTCCCTGTGAGTCCGCACCAGCTCGATCGCAGACAGTTTGGAGTTTTGAGGACGGGGAAGGTGTCTTCTGAGATTGAGGGTGGATTGGTCTGAGGTTTTAAGGGGGCTGGGTGAGGCCCAGTCTGTGCCCTGAGTGAACAGATGGCTGGGGGCAGGAAGAGGGCTCTGGTGGGAAGCCCTGGGGCAGGTCTGTCTCGCTGATTGCCCCAGTGGCAGGTTGCCTCTGGGGTGATGGTGCGCCCACCTCATTGTGGATTAAATAACA
>NW_022111317.1:3086620-3089086 GCF_000313985.2 Echinops telfairi
GCATCTGATGGGTGCTCAGTCGGAGCCAAGTCTGGGCTGTTTGAGGCCTGGACCATCCCAAAGCCATCGCTAGCCTGTGGCCTGGAGTCTGTAGAGCTGCCCCCCCACCCCCATCCCCGCTCCCCGGGTCCCAGCTGTGACTCCCCGGCCTGCTCTGCAGTCCCCCTGCTTGCACACGTCAGAAACACTGCCAGGCCTTTCTCCTGAGGTACTGCCGGGTCCATGTGAACCCCGACCTTTCTGTGAGTAGCCCCGCACCACCGACACGCTCCAGAAAGTCTAGTGGGGCCCTCAGGGTTTACGTGAGGCAGGGGGTCTGTCCAGGTCATGAGCCACCCTTCTCTAAGACACCATCCTTCCTTAACCGTTGCTGTACCCCTCGCTGAGGGCCACCTGGCCCCATTCCGCCCCAAAGTCCAACCAGATGCCAAACAAGTAAAGAAGCAATGGCTACGATCCAAGGGCTGGTCACCTGACGGGCTCAGGGCCTCCGTCCCCTCATCCTGGCTGCCTCCACTCCCCTTCTCTGGGAATAATCACGCACAGGGGGAGGATTCAGCTGGCTCCCCCAGGCTCAGCAGAACCGACACTTAACGTTTTGTGAGGTTGGCGAACCGGTTGTTAAAATGGCACTTGTAGCCAGAGGTCTCTCTGGGCCGATGAGAGGCGACCTTGGACTGTGGCTGGGACTCTCACGCTTATCTCCACGTGCTGCCTCCTTGGGAGGAAGCAAACCAGAAGCTGATGGAGCCATCTTGCCACCTGAGGGGAGAGTCCTCCTCCGAGAAGGGGAGAGTTGTGCGAGGGGGGCTTCCGAGAGAGGATCTCATTGCCCAGATGAGCCCTTTGGCCTGGGACACCGCGCCACAGTGCCAGCCTTGGATTTAGAGCCAGCATTCCGGTCACAGGCCTTCCCAGTCAGTCACTGACGGACAGTGTGACCCTTGCCCTGCAGGGGACACAGGGCTGGGAAGGCCTGGGCAGAGCTGAGGTGGCCGGTCAGCGGCTCCACTTGGCAGCCCAGAGGAAGGGAGGTGTGGAGTCAGCCTGGCCAGCCCCTCTAGGCCCCCCTCCTGCCACGTCACCCACTTGGACTGACCTGTTTCCTGGCCTTCCAGACCACGGCTGGTAGTGTAACCCTGAGGCTCAGCCAGGAGAAACCAGCTTCAAACACCCCACCCTGGGTTTGAATTCATGCCATTTGAGGCTCCCTCTTCTGTTAGGAAGACAAGGTTTCTGACTCCCCTAAAGAGTTAACGTCTTGGAACCCCACGTGTGTGGTACTACACTTGCCGGAGCAGAAGCGAGTCTATGGCAGGGAGTTTGTTTTTAATCTGCTAATTGGGGGTGATTCTAAGAGCAATGGATCAGGGAAAGTGTGCATCAGGGCTGTATCCTATCACCATCCCTCCTCAATCCGTAGGCTGGACCAACAGTTCCAGAAACGGGGCTAGATGAAGAACGTGCTATCAGGACCGAAGGAAGGCTGATGAACGGCCTGAGATACGGGATCTCGCGCCCTTGCTCGTGAGAAAGACTTGAAGCACCCGCTGAAGAAGATCGAAGACCGCAGGCTTCAGTGTGATTACAGGGCAACGTAAACAAAAATCCTCACAGCGGGACCAGGAAGCAGCATCACGCTAAACAGAGGCATGACTGACATTGTCATGGAGGTCATTTGCCTTGGCCCCGCAGTCCATGCCCGTAGAGGCAGCAGTCAGGAAACCAGTGCAGTATAGTGCTGCACGAGTCTGCTGCAAAAGACCCCTGTAAAGTGTTCAACAAACATGCCACCTGAAGAACTACAGCGAGCTTGGCCCACGTCATGATATTTTCAGGAGCCTCAAAGGTCTGAGAAAGCTGGACAAAGGATACTCAGTGTGGCAGTGACATCTCCTGTCAACTTGTGAAGGGGTGGAGTCTAGCCTGTCAATCAGTCCCAGCTTGATGACCTCCTCTGGAGGCACCATGGAAATAAACAGTTCACTGGAGCCAGACACACACCCCCTCTGCTTTGTCTTCCTCCTGACAAGACACACGGAGCTACACTGATGGAGCCAGAGCCCCGGAGCTGGAGGAGCCATGTGGAGACCCACACCAGCGCTGAGACGCTGCCACGGCCTCCCCTGGATCCACAAGACTTTTCCACCCACTGCCCTGCGATCTTCCTGCATCTGGTGCCATTGCATGTGTTGCCTGAATCTGAAGAGGAATTCACAGACTGGTATCAGACCTATGGGCTAATATCAGACTTATGGACCTGCTCTGGACTGGGCTGGGATGTTTTCTTAATGTGCAATGACTGTTTGATATGAAGCTCTTTCTCGTACACATATGAGTGTCTCTGGATTTGTTTCTCTAGTCCACCCGGACTCACACACGAACCATGGAAGAATTGATGCCCTTGAATTACGGCGGTGATGAACACCTTGACGATACCAAGAACTCCAGGGAAACTAACACATG
>NW_022111317.1:3089186-3090738 GCF_000313985.2 Echinops telfairi
GTGCACGGGGACTCGTAGCAACCCTCTGAGGTTCAAACTGAGGAGGTGAGGCAAAGGGGACCGGGACATATCTTCCTTAAAAGGGAGGACGTGGAGACTCTGTCTCCTGCACGCTGCACAGGAGACCAGTCGCTGAAGAAGGACATGAGGAGGGGTCAGCCCTTGGAGAAGGGACGAGGTGAAGTGGCAGGTCAGTGACGAGGAGGCAGACCCAGGATGCAATCAGGGACAGAGCAGCGGCAACAAAGGTCTCAAACAGAGCCGTGATGGTGAGGGTGGCTCGGGGCTGGGCGGGGCTTCGTTCTGTTCCACGCCGGGCTGCTACGCGCACCGGCCCCTCCCAGCAGCAGCAGACAACAAGCGGGCATGCTAACAATAACAAATGTTGCGAGGCCTCTGGGCTTGAACGTCACATCTCTTACTATTTCTTGAATCGGAAATCAGGAGAGGGGGCTACATTCCATTTGGGGTGATTAACGTTGCCTCGAATCGTTCCCGCGACTCGTGGGCACTGCTGGAGAGTTTGCCCTTCACCATGCCTTGACCCCGCTGACCACCAGGTCCGCAGCTGGAAACCGCCAGCCGCTCTGTGGGGGAGAGGCAGGCTTTGCAACTCTCATACAGAGTAACCGTCTCAACTCACAGGGACAGTCCCTCCCGCCTGTCCTGCGGGGTCCCCAAGACTCAGAATCAGCTCAGTGGCATGGCGTTTGGTTTGGGTTCTTCTCTTGGGGGTGACTGTCTCGATTATGCTCAAGTTACCCCCACCCTCTGTCCGTCCCCGCAATTTCTCTTCCCACCCTGGTCCTCCTGCTCTTGGTGGTCGTCCAAGTCTGTTCCCTTTGCTGTGAAGGTTTTTCTCTGGTTTTCGTTTTTAAAAAAAATAAATGTAGAGTTGCACTTATGAGGGGGTCTCGTCTAACCATCGTCCTTGTGTGATCAAGTGATTTCACTCAGCACCATGTGCTCCCGGCCCATCCAGGCCATGAGGCGCCCGAGGTTCTGCCATTGCTTTGTAGTGACAGGCGGTATGCCTCAGGGGGCACATCCCAGAGTTTCTTTCTCCAGCCTTCTGTAACGGCAAAACCGTGGCTTGGGTATGACCAGGCGGCGCTCTTGGACAACTTGAAAGAGGAAAACTGTATTAGCCAGCGAGCCAGAGGGATTAGGAAGATCTGGGTCCCGAATGATGGGCGAGCATAGCTTTTATACTTAGTCTGCACCAGGAGGAGAGCAGGGTTACAGAAGCGGAAGAGGCTGGGATTTCTAGTGCAGACGGGGTCCTGAGGGAAGGAGGAAGAGGGGGAAAGGAAGGTGGGTGTCACCAAACCCAGGGACAAGGGAACAACAAGTGATCTGAAATCAATGGTGAGGAAGGCTTAGGATGCCTGGTGGGGGTTGATCAAGAGTAATGTAGCCGAGAGGAATTACTAAAACCTGAATGAAGGCTGAGCATGATAGTGGGACAAGAGGAAAGTAAAAGGAAATAGAGGAGAGAACTAGGAGGCAAAGGACATTTATAGAGATCTAAATACAGGCATGTCCATATGTA
>NW_022111317.1:3092224-3093382 GCF_000313985.2 Echinops telfairi
GGACATATTAAGGGACGGAACCAAGGAGACACAGGCTCACAGAACTGACAGGGCTGGGTCTTGAACCCAGGTTTTTCTGTCCCAAAGCCAGTGTCCTCTGCTGCCACCTACTGTTGGAGCAACTCCATCACGCGACCCCGTGCAGGTCACGTCAGGGTAGAGCTGTGTCTCAGAGGGTTTCAGAGGGATGCCTGTTAGTTTTCAATTTGGAAGTAGATCACTAGACCTTTCTTCTGCGGTGCCTCTGGGTAGACTTGATCCTCTAACCTTTTGGCAGCAGCCAAGCACCGTCATCATTTGCATCCCTCTACTCCAACAACCTCACCTTAATGCCATCCACACCTGGTTCTGCACTGGACAGTCAGCCAGAAAAAGACTGGGCAGCCTAGAGGGATGGCATGTTGTTGGTAAGTACCTTGGAATTGGCGCTGACTCATAGTGGCAAGACACAGGCATGGGGGCAGGGGTTGGGGTGGGAGGGGTCCTGAGCCACCCCACATCATTGCTCCCTTGAGCCCATTGGTGCTGCCACTCTATCGACCCAACTCATACGGGCTCCTCTTTTTCCAATGCCCCTGTACTTTATCAAGTGAGACGTCCGTGTCCAGCGACTGGTCCCTGGTGATAACAGGTCCAAAGGACGTGACAAGTCTTCAAAGGATTGGAAGCACTGAGGAGCAAAGGTCAGAGCAATTGGCATCCGCACTCGGGAATCAGGAAGCGTGGACATTGTCTACAGCAGGAGTCATGGGATGACACCCTTTGCCCGCCGGAGGTCACAGTCAAACGATCAGCTACAAGCCACTCTTGCTGCCACACTGGCTTGGATCCCTGTTCTCAGTCTCTTCCAAATGCCTACCATTGGCAGCATCTACCCTAGGTAATGTCCTTCTCAGGTTTCCAGCCCGGAAATGCTGGGCAGGCAGAGAGTAGAAAACACAAGAAGGAGTTAGTTACCAATAGCCCCCTCACCCCCTACTGCCCACCCCTCACCCCCTCAAGAGAAAGTGCAAGTTCCCTGCACAGCGGTTATCTCGACTCAGGGTCCGTATCCCAGAGCAGCAGAGCCAATTCATTCACTCTACCTTAGAAAAAGAGGTTTAAAACGGGGAGCTGATATCAGAGGCTCATGTGGGAAGAGACTGCTTTGAAAGCGAT
>NW_022111317.1:3094717-3099143 GCF_000313985.2 Echinops telfairi
TGTACAAATGCGCTTTACACAATTGAGGCATGTATGGATTGTGATAAGAGTTGTGTGAGCCCCTAATAAAAAGATTAATAAAAGAAGAAAGTGAGCCCAGCAAGGGGAGCAGCGTGTAGGCTGTCTGGATATCATCGCTTGTGCTCAGAGTCGACTCCGATTGTAGACTCTCTTTTACACTTTTCACCCATTTGGGGGCATAAACTCAAACAAAAAACACACTGCCCCGGAGTCAGCCCCGACTCGTGACGCTCCAGGACAGGTTTGAACTGTCCCTGTGAACTTCCGAGACCAGCGTAGAGAGCCCAGTCACGCCCATGGTTTTGAACTGCTGCACTTTCAGACTGCAGCCAATGAGTAACCAGCCCGCCACCGCCACCAGGGCTCCAGATTTGTGTACTTTCCCGGGTGCTCTCTGTGACTCAGGCCACAAGACTCACGAGGTGCAAGCAAACATCCACGCCAGCACTCGGACACATCACCATTTGCGTAACACCTGAGATGCACGAGCCGTGTTCTGGGGTGTCCTGGTGACCCTCCCGCGAGTTGTCCAGGTGGCACTGTCTGGCAGAATCATCCAGAAGATCAGAGGCCACGTAGCTGTCTTTTGAGCAAGACAGAGCTCTCCAAGATTCCTCAGAGGCTGGGGTGAGGAAGCAGGCAAACGTGACAGTTGGGCGAACTGCAGACACCGGAGAGTCTAGGTTACACAGACCCGGCCTCCCGGTGGAACCGCCCCAGGATAACAGCCTGCCACCCACTACCACGTGGAAGTTGTCCTGAACAAACCAACAGAGCTGTGGACACCGGCCATGGGGATCACATAGCACCCACCCCACAGGCCTGGTGGGTGTGCCTGTGCTGTGTCCACGTAGGGAGCTTGGCCTTGGGGCCCTGCTGTCCCAGGAGTCCTTGCTGCACTAGCTGCTGGGGTCACTCTCTGGGGAGTTTGTAGAGTGGCCCCCTCTGTCTGAGGGGGTTCCTCTCGGTGGGGGAGGGGGGAGGGGACTGGGAGCCTAGCTCCCTACAGGGCAAAGAACAACTTCACACAGCCACGGCCTGCATGAAACTCCCACCAAATGAGTGGGTGGAATTCTGAGAGCCTGGTGAAGCCTCCGTGGGTGGGCGGGAAACAGGCCCCGAGGGCTTGCTGTGTCGTCTCGGCAGCCTGCAAGATTCCGGGTCCTCCAGGGACACAGTTGCCCTGGGTCCTGTCCCAGGAGCTCAGAGGGTTTGTCTCAGGCTACTGGTGGCCCAGCAAAACACCGCGTTCCCTTTGCAAACTGCTGTGTCCACCTTGGGCTCGCAGCAGCGCTGTAAATACCGGCTCTCCTTGCAGAAGCACCGGAGAAGGGCCGAGGAAAAGCCCACCCTGCCCGTGAAGGGGCCCAGCTGAGTCCCAAGGCAAGGGCCCTGCAGGAGGCAACACCCATGTCCCCATGATCCCAAGACGCCCTGCTTCGAAAGGACCAGGAGGTCCCTTGTGCCTCCCAGGCCACACCTCCGAGACGATCACGCCCCCTCCTTCGTCAGCCCCACCCCTCGTGCATCGGTGCCTCCCCAGGCCCCCCACCCTTAGCTCCCTTCCATTCCTACTTCCTGCAGGCCTCCTGTGTCCCCTCCTCCACAAGTGGCCGCAAGAATCCAGTCAGGCCTGATTCCTGGGCCCCAGGGAACCGGTAGCTGTTGGCCCTGAAATTTAGTTCAAATTTTGAAGCTGGGGAGGTGGGGTGACTTCTAAGCTCTCTCCCCTTTACCATTCCTCTCCCCCAGTCCCTTCCCATTCCTGGCTGAGCTGGGACCTTGCTCTCATCAGAGCAGCAGCCAAGGTCACACAGAGGTCCCATGGATGCCCTAGGCTATCAGCTCTCCCGACTAGCCAAAGAGGGCCAGGGCAGGGGGGCTCTGGGATGGAAGATGACCCTGGGATAGGATGTGTTGTCAAGCAGAGCCCTTGGGGACCCAACTCCTTGTCCCGTCAGCTTGAGGAGATCCCAATTCCAAAGCCGCCCTAGACAACAGAGCAGACGTCCCCAAAGGGCAGCCCCATAGGCTGAAATGCTAACTCCCGAGATGGGCAGGTCTTTGCTTCTGAGGAGCAGCTAGTGGGTTCCAATCTCTGGCCTGTGACTTGCAGGACCGGGGTTCCCTGGCTCAGCTCACCTGTCTGAATCCAGGACTGCTGCAGAAATCACTGAGGCCACCTGGAACAAGTGCTGCAGGGCCCAGAGGAGGGGCAGGGTGTGTGCGCAGAGCCCGACTTCCTGTCGCCAGCTCCCCCCTACCCCCAAGTCTCAGCCCCACAGCACGTCCTCTGCTGCACCGGCCTTTTTAGGAAATTCTGCTTGTGGCTGATGCTGCAAAGAGGGATGCCAGCCCAGAGGGTTGCTGCCCACCGATTTCCGAACATGCCCTCGAGGGAGGGGTTGGCGGAGTAGTGGATGGTTATCATCGCCAGAGGCCATGTGCCCAAGGGGCTCAGGTTTAAGATTTGGTGTCACGGAATGGTAGCTGTGTTAGGGATTGTGTTAGTCTGGGTGGTCTAGAGAAACAAATTCATAGACACTCAGATGTGTATAAGAAAGAGCTCTTCAGGGTGCAGGGTAGCAACAATGAAACATACAACTTTCTTCTACTACTTAATGCTTCCCCACCCCCACTATCATGATCCCCATTCTACCTTACCAATCTGGCTAAACCAGAGGATGTACAGTGGTGCAGATAGGAACTGGAAACACAGGGAATCCAGGACAGATGATCCCTTCAGGACCAGTGGTGAGAGTGGCGATACTGGGAGGGTGGAGGGAGGGTGGGGTAGAAAGGGGGAACCGATTACAAGGATGTACATATAACCCCCTCCCTGGGGGACGGACAACAGAAAAGTGGGTGAAGGGAGACGTCAGACAAAGTAAGATATGACAAAATAATAATAATTTATAAATTATCATGAAGGAGGGGGGGAGAAGGAAGGAAAAAATGAGCTGATACCAAGGGCACAAGTAGAAAGCAAATGTTTTGAGAACGATGAGGGCAACAAATGTACACATGTGCTTTACACAATGGATGCATGTATGGATTGTCATGAGAGTTGTTTGTACAAGCCCCCAATAAAATGAATTTGTTTTTAAAAAAGAGCTTTATATACAAGAGCAATTGAATATTGAGAAAACATTCCAGCCCAGTCCAGATCAAGTCCATAAGTCTGATATTATCCCATATGTCCGATACCAATCTATACAGTCCTCTTCAGACTCATGAAACACATGCAATGATGCCCAAATGCAGGAAGATCATGGGCCAGTGGGTGGAAAGTCTTGTGGATCCAGTGGTGGTGGAAGCATCCAGTGGTGTTGTAAGGGGTCTCCACGTGGCTCCTCCAGCTCTGAAACTCTGCCTGCCTCAGGGTAGCTTCAGGGACTGAGCCTTGTCAGTAGAGAGTCTCTAAGGGAGCGAGCAGATAGTGTGTGTGTTTCCCGTCTCCAAGGAGGAAATACAGGAATTCCCAGAATCCTCAGGAGAAGGCCATGCCCACACAGAGGCCTCATTGGCTGTGACCTGCTTGCCAGGTAAATTCCACCATCCAGTCGTAATCCTCTCAAATTGACAACAGATGCCACAACTGCCACAGGGACCAAAGGGGTGGTCTCCACCGAATGCCTCCGCTAAAGGAACTCAGCTGGCCATGCCACCACCAAGGGGTTGCAAAGAAACGGGGCACACTAACAGTACCTTTGGGGAAATCCAGCACTGAGCATGCTCAGACCCAAGTCACCCAGGCCTAGGTGGGCGCACAGACTAGGGACCAGGAATATGACATCACACAGGTGCGCCTAAACTCAGCCAATAGGGTCGGCCATTACCCTCGGCCATGCCTTCCTAGCCAGGGGGGCTAGGAGGGGATAAAAGCAGGCCTCGGGCAGACCAGCTCTGCTCTTGGTCGGTGGGGTTTGCTCAGGGCCACGCTCTCTCCCTTGGCATTTCCTGTTGGCATTTCCTGTTGGCATTTCCTGCTCTTGGTCCTGCATGCTGAGTTTCTCACTCCTGCTCCTAGTCCTTCCACGTGTTTTCCACACTCCCTGGAAGTAGCTGGAGTGGCCATTTTCCATCTCGAACTTTCCCACGGCCCCCCCCTACACGGCCTTGTGCGCTTTCCAGAGATAGCGTCTATATTTTGAGACTGTGATAGCTGAAACTTCCCTTTCCTTCATAAAAGATACTTGGGTTCACCAAAGAGCTTCTGCCGTGCGAATTCCTTCAGCTGTTGAGGAGCAAGAACAGAGGTCAACCGGCCCAGAAACCCAACATCACCCCTAGGGGCAACCAGATTGTCACCGAGGTGACTGGCTGCACTTGATAGGTGCTCTTCATCCCACAGCTCTTGATGGTGCGCTTCCAAGGGTCCTCTTTTCTTTTCTTTTTTTTTTTT
>NW_022111317.1:3099889-3103870 GCF_000313985.2 Echinops telfairi
CTCTGTTGCTTCTGAGCTTGATGGCCGCTTGATTACCTTCAAGCCTTTAAGACCCAAGGGTCATCTTTTCAAGCCTGCTGTTAGGATGGATGGATGCACCTGGACAAGAGTGCCGAAACCGTTCGGCTTCTGGATGGCCTTCCCGTTCATGCTTCTCAGCGCTGAAGGACGCCACAGGGCAGAAGCGCTGTAGTAATCTTGGTCAGTGTTAAGAGCGAAAGGGAAGTGTGCGGTAACACAGTCTCAGATAGGACACACTATCTCTCTGAAGGCTGCATGGCGGGGGGCGGGAGGGCTCGCCACTGAAAATGGTCACTTGGGGGAGCACCAAAGGCCACGTGGAAAACAGCCGGAAAGAGGAGTCCACAGAACCCGAAGAGGAGCACCAGCAATGGGAATGGAAGCAGACAGAGAGAGCCCTGCGAGGGTGTGCGTGCCCATGACCATGGGTAAGGGAGGCTCCACCCTCGACCTGAAAGAGAGAGGGTGCCTTCAGTGTCTGCTACTTACCCCTCCTACGTGGGGCACCAGCCCCCACAATCGGACGGATCCAAGGGGGGTTGTGTACTTGAGGGGTCAAATTAAAGAGACATCAGACACGATAAGGCAGGCAAGTGCTCACCTCCAGGGCGGCCATGATCTCGGCAGCCTGATCCGCACAGAGAGAGTGGATATATTTCCAGTCAAGGCTTACGTACCCTCAGGGGACGTGCACACCCCCTAATTACAGGTAACCACATCGTAACAGGAAGGGGTTGTACAATAGGCTTACTCCAGACAGCATGGGGATGAGCTAGGGGTGTACAAGCAATAGGAAGGGAAGCACTGGGGGTACATGTGACAAGATGGGTGGACCCTAGGGTCAAGAGGACAGCCTAACCTTGGTCCTCCCTGAGTTGCTTGACCTTAGTCTGTGGGCTCTCCTTCAGGGGGACAGTCCTTTATCCTTTTCAGAAGGGAGGGGGCGCTACTTAGGGTGGGACAGACTATAGGGTCTTGAGTGCTCTAGAGGGCTGACCACCTAGAGGCAGGTAACCTTTAATCCTCCAAGTGTGTAGCCATTGACCATGTTAGCAATCAGCACCTTAGGTTTGGCATGTAATATGGGGGAACCACCTGGGGAAGACCCTTTCTGTTTCCCACACTCCTACCCCAACATTGGGGCAGGGCCGCGTGGCCCAGGGTATTGATTGACCTTGGGGTCTGAGCGTAGGGACATGTGTAATGTGATGCTGCTAGGGTCTCCTGTGCTTGTCCAGACTGACCTCCACCTGCACCCAGGTGACTTTGGTCTGAGCATGCCCAGCTTTGGATGGTCTCCATCGGTGTCTAATATGTGCCTGATTTCTTTGCAACCCCTTGATTGTGGCGTGGCCAGCTAATTTTCATGAAGCGTGGGCATTCGGTGGGAACGCCCCCACCCCCTGCATCCCCAATCTTCCTCCCTTTCCAAAGTACCACGGTCTGTGTCTCAGAGGGAGGGAGGACAGCCAGAGGGCTCTTAGGGAGGACAGTCAGAGGGAGGGAGGACAGCCAGAGGGCTCTTAGGGAGGACAGCCAGAGGGCTCTTAGGGAGGACAGTCGGAGGGCTCTTAGGGAGACAGTCGAAGGGCTCTTAGGGAGACAGTCAGAGGGCTCTTAGGGAGACAGTCGGAGGGCTCTTAGGGAGGACAGCCAGAGGGCTCTTAGGGAGGACAGCCAGAGGGCTCTTAGGGAGGACAGCCAGAGGGCTCTTAGAGGCACGATGGCAAGACTTCTCCCCATGGACTTTGGACATGTCATCAGGAGAGCCCAGGCCCTGGGGAGGGGTGGGGAAGGCCCTCGGCGAGATGGACAGACACAGTGGTGGCCACAGAGGGCTGAAACATGACAATAGTTGTGAGGGGGGCGCAGGACCGGGCGCTGTCTGGTTCTGCTGCACATCACGGTGAGGGGACCCAGCTCCATGGCACCTCCGGACAACACAGCTTCCACGCGGCTTGGGCTTTTGCTGTTTTCATTCCTACGTGTGTGTTTTATGAACTATGCCAGGGCACTCAACTGCAGCCAGTGATGGATGGATACCTGTCTAACGCACGAGGTTTCCGGAACACTCCAATGGGCTCATGAGAACACAGCTGCCATCGCGGGGACCTGAGCCGTGGCCGCCCCGTGTGCGTCAGGTTCTGGGGCTGAATGTTCAGAAACAGATCGCCAGGCCTTTCTTCTGAGGTGCTTCCCTTGAGGCAAACTTGAGCTTCCAAACTTTTGGCTGGCCACCGAGCGGGTTAGCCGTCTGCACCACCTGTGGGGGGGCCCCACCCCGTGACCGACCGCAGCAGGGTGATGAGGAAATGGCTATTCGATCGGGTGACTTGTCCAAGGTCACCGAGCAGGTAAGGACAAGGCCGGGTGGGTCGGACTCCACAGGCTGGCTCTTACCCATCATTCCAGACTCGCAGCGCTGCGCATGGAGAATGGGGGAGAGAGTCAGGCCACCTGCTGCCAGCTGGCCCTGCTTTGGTGCTTTGGTCGGGTTGTGGGCCCAGAGGTGGGCATGGGTGGAAGGTGGGGGTAGAGGCTAATCAGACTCCGCTGGGGGTGTGCAACCTCTGGGAAGCGGCTCTCTGACTCAGTTTCACTGGTTGACCTTCCTGGGCTGGGGCCACAACTGAGAGCCCCAGGGAGAGGGACAGCTCCGTGTCCCCCTGCTAGCAGGACTGTAACCCAACCTTCTTAGCTTGTCGGATTTCAGCGCTCGGGCCTCTCCGCACTCCCATCAATATTTTAGGTCTGAACTGGAGTGGGGACAACAGGTCCAGCCCTGGCCCTGCGTCCGCCTCCGTCCAGGGAACCCCACCATGGCATGGCAGGGGTCCTGGGTGCCTTGGCTCATGAGTGCTGCTCTAGCAGAAATTCCACTAGGGGATGGCTTGAAGGAACAGAAACCGATTCTGTCCCAGCTAAGGGGCCCAGAAGTTGACGTTCAGGGAGTAGCTGTAGCAGAAGCCTCACTGTCAGCTCCAGGGGAAGGGAGGTCCTTGTTTCTCCTCGGCTTCGATTCCTGGGCTCCCTGGCCGTCTTCTAACAAGGATGCTACCTTCCCGCACCTCTGCTTGCTTAATCCGTTCTCATAGCTTGAGGAATGGACTTAAAACACGCCCTACAGCCACCGGGCCTTGAACATCACCGAGAGAACCCTCTTCCTAAATGGGATGATAACCCCTGGTATAGGGCTGAGGATTTACTGCACACCTTTTAGGAGGAGATCATTCAATTCCTGGCCCACTCGGAAGGAAGCAGGAGGCTCCCCAGATTCAGAGTCCAAAGTCCTGGGTTGCAGGGACCCCCCCTGTCCTTCCCTTACAAGCTGCAGACCTTGAACTAAGAACCTCATCACCTGTGAAATGAGGGCATGGCAACAGCTCAGCTCTAGGGGGCTGTCAGACCCCCCTTGGGTGTGGACACATGTAGGGGAGAAAGTCTCTTCACAGAGCCGATCCCCCTACCCCTACCCACAAGGGGTCTGTGCTTTTTGGGGGGAGTCGGGGGAGGTGGCAGCGACGGGGAGGAAGATTAGGGATACAGGGGGTTGTCTCCACCGAATGCCTACGCTAAATGAAAATTAGCTGGCCATGCCACTGCAAGGGGTTTGGAAAGAAATCAGGCACACATTAGACACCGAGGGGGACCATCCAAAGCTGGGCGTGCTCAGACCAGACCAGAGTCACAGGGGAAGTCTCAGATCAGAGTTACAGGTGAAGGTCAACCTGGGCATGCACAGGAGCCAGACTACCTCACACAGGTGCCTACACTCAGCCACTAAGAATGCCAATTCCGAACACTACTACAAGAAATGAAGGGAGACCTCAACAAATGGAAGAATATTCCATGCTCATGGATCAGAAGACTCAATATAGTCAAAATGGCAGTTCTGCCAAAGGCACTATATAAGTTTAATGCAATCCCGATACAATTACCCTCATCTTTCTTCAAAGAAAT
>NW_022111317.1:3107885-3114737 GCF_000313985.2 Echinops telfairi
AAAAAAAAAAAGAATGGCCAATTATCCTCCCGTGGGGGTGGGAGCGGCTAAGCAGCAGAGACTGAGGGCAGCTACCTCCTGCGCACGCACGCCCTCTCAGAGCTCCCGAGCTCCCTCTCCGCTGGCAGGTGCTCCCTTTTGGTTCCGGCACTCCTCATTTGGCTCTGCGGCCTCCTCTCATGGCCTTTTTCCACACGTGGTTTCTTGCACTCCTCTGAGGTGGCTATTTTCAGTGGCAAATTCTCCCACGGCCCCCACCACGCTCTCCAGGGATAGTGTGTACTATTGGGGACTCGATTACCCTAAACTCCATCAGTCACTTGGGTAACGGGGGAATCACTCCAGAAACCTAACAGGGGTGCTTCCCCGAGCTTGTTCTAAAAACAGACCTTGCTGGCGGGGTTGGGTGGTGCGGGGTGTGGGTGGGTGTGCGCGTGCTCGCGTGCCCAGGGACTGGACCCTCTTATACTGAAGGCAGGGGCAGTAAGCAGGGATGGACAGGGACCTGCCATGACGGTTCCTGCAAATTTCTCAATGAGCCTTGTCCATCGTGCCCAGAGATGGACCTCTTAGTGTCCCAAACCTGTCCTCTCTTCTTATCTGCTGAGGCCGGGCTCCTCTGAAGTGAGGTCCCAGAATGCTTTTCCTGTGGCCACAGGACAGGGGGCTTCCAGCTGGTGTGTGTCCTCTCGTCCAGCTCTCACCGGGACCCCCTGAGCGGGGATGAGTGTCCCCTTGTTACACAGCTCCCACTGCCACCGTCCCCAAGACCCTAACTGTTTGAGGGGAGGAGAAAGCCCAGTCTTTCTCCCAAGGAGCTGCTGCTGGTGGTTTCAAACTGCTGACCACGCGGGTCGCAGCCCAAGGCGCAACCAGGGCTCCATAAGGACACTGCGGCTCGGCCCAAAGTCCCACAGTTCAACTAGTGCTGGCGCCAGGACTTCGTCCACCCCCAGCAGCAGACGGCTCTACCTGTCTTCCTGCTCTCCCCTACCATTGAGCTGATGCTGACTCGTGGCGACCCCATAGGACAGAGCAGAACTGCCCCTGTGGCTTTCCAGAGCCATAACTCTTGATGGGAGTGGAAAGTCCCGTCTTTCTCCCTGAGGTGCCTGATAGTTTTGAACCGCTAACCTTGCAGATTGCAGCCCCAAGCGTAGCCTCTACACCACCAGAGCTCCAGCGTCTGCTGCTCAAACAGGAACACCCCGAGGGGGTGGTTTAAAGAACAGGAAGGTCTGTCACCGTTTAGGAGGCTGGGAGGCTGAATTCAGGGTGCCAGCTCTCTGGGAAGGGTCTAGCTAGAGCCTGGAGCTGCAGCTTTCCTCGGCTCGCTCCTTCGGTGGCATCTTGGCACCTGTCTTCCTGGGTCTGCGCGTGATCCTGTGCCTGCCCTGCCCTGCTCTCTGGTACTCCGAAGTGCCTTAGGGTTAGACATGTCCTTGAAAAGTATAACCTTGAGCAGCCCTGGTTCCCCAGGGCGGTCCTGCCCACGCTACTCATTCAGAGTTTAGGGTTCCAATTTGTAGTTTAGAAGGATGCCACTTGTGGTGGGCCACACAGTCCGATCCAGCAGGGTCCGTGAGCATGGGCCCTGTGCAGGCACCATGGGTAGGGCAGAGAACAAGACAGACAAGGCCCCCCTGCTCTTGGGGAGCTGGCAGTCTAGTGAGCACCCGAGAGGGAGAGGATGGCAGGAAGGAGGGAACACTCTCCCAAATCGGAGCAGGAGCAGGCTGATCCGGTGCTGCTTAACACTGCACCTGGCACATGGAAGCCACCAACCCACCCACCAACCCACTGCCTTCAAGTGGATTCTACCTCTTAGTGGCCCTGTAGGGCAGAAGAGAATTGCCCTCGTGTGTTTCCAAGACCGTGAATATTCACAGGAGCAGGAAGCCTCATCTTTCTCCCAAAGAGCAGCCGGTGGGTTTGAACTGCTTACCTTACGGTCAACAGCCCAATAAGTAACCTCCTATGTCACTTGGGCTCCCTTTGGTACATCCAAGAATTGTGTGAAAACAAACCCTACCAAGCTCAGCCCCCCCAAAACTTACTGCCATCCAGTCAATTCCGACTCATAGTGACCCTATAGGACAGGCTTGAAGTGACCCCGTGGGCTTCCGAGGCTGTAACTCTTTACGGGGAGCAGAAAGCTTCATATTTCTCCCAAGGAGTGGCCAGTGGGCTGGAACTGCTTGCTGTCAATGCAGTAGGTGGTGCAGCGTGTAACCACTAGGCCACCAAACGCTCTCACTGCCATGAAGTCGATTTTCCAGCTCAGTGATCCTATAGGACAGAGTAGAACTGCCCCTGTGGCTTTTCACGACGGTTAGCTGTTGACAGCAGAAAAATCACATCTCTCTCTGGTGGAACAGCTGGTGCATTTGAACTGCTAACTAGTATCCAAAAGCATAACACACTATGCCACCTGGGCTCCTTAACTTCAGCTGCATGCCTGCCTGAGCTGCCCTTCAGTAGCCCAGCCCCACCTGAACAAGCATTGACCTTGTCCCCAGTGCTCTCTAATTTCAGACCTCGCGTGCACGCCGATTTTTATGTTAAGGTTCCTTGATTGTGGTCACCGCTCGGGCAAAAGTCTCCAGAAGAGGGTCTTGACAGTGAGACACGTTTAGCACTTTCCCTGAGCACCTACTGTGTGCCTGTCCTGCCTGCACTGCAGCCTCGTAGACAATTCCGGAACGTCCAGTTGTGAGGCCTGATGCCCAATAAGGAGCCCATGCCCCCTGACTCCCTGGCCAATGCCGTGTCCAGCCTTCCAACCTCACTGCCACTGAGTCAATTCCAAGTGGTTACACGATATCAGATCTTCTCCCTCTCTGACAAACCACTGAGAACCCTGACTGAGCCAAGTCCACACACAGTCTTATACATGAGAATTCCACGTCTGACCTTCTGTGGACTTGCCAAATTGCATGCTTGCGTAGTCGTTTGGTGCAAGCCTCCGCCATCGGGGCCCAGTTTGGGGAGAGTTCAGGGTGGGCGATGGCGATGAAGCCAAAGGCAGATCGAGGAGAGCCAAGTAGGTTGTTGTTGTTTTCTTCCTTGTTTGGATGATATAGCAACACTCTGCACAACCAAAGAAAATACTGCTCAGCCCAGTGATGTCCCCACAGTTGTTATGTTTGAGCCCACTGTGGCAGCCACCGTGTCCGTCCATCTTGTGCACTGTCTTCCTTGTTTTCTCTGCCCCAAGACTCTACCAAGCACGGGTGTCCTCGTGCAAGGTCCCGGTCTCTCCGGACAACACGTCCAGAGTACCCCAGTCTTGCATCCTTGCCCCCAAGGCGCATTCTGGCTGTACTTCTTTGCTTGTCTGCAGTCGGCCGTGCACTTCCGACATCCTTCCCCAGCACCGCCATTCAGATGCATGGGCTCTTCGTCAGTGCCCCGCTCTCCGTGCAGAGGAGGCCACTGAAAACACCACGGCTTGGGCCCGGCTGACCTTAGCCCTCCAAGTCTCCCCCTTGGCTTTTCAAAGATCGAAAGAGGTCTGTGCAGCGCATGGACCCAACGCGATGTGTCCTTTGATCTCTTGACTGCTGCCTCTGTGGATCGGAGCAGGACGAGGGCCCCAGAACTCCAATCCTTTCTCCATCTATCATGGACCTATGGGTCCAGTTGTGTGGATCTTGGACTTGACACTGAGTTGTCATCAGTTCTTGGTCTTCACCAGCAAAGGCTTCAAGTCCTCCTTACTCTCAGCAAGCGAGGTGAGATTGTGTCTTCGGCATGTCACGGGTTAATAGGCTTTCCTCCGGTCCTGATGCCAAGTTCTTCATAAAACCCAGTTTCTCTGATTATTTGCTCAGCACACAGAGGGAAGCGAGCCAAGTATAGGACTGTAATTTGCCTGGAGAGACTGCCAACCAGGAAGGCGAAGGGGGGCAGAGGAGCCAGGAGACCTTGGGACCCACAAGACCCGCCTCTCCCCTCACTGAGTCACGGGACCTCAGCCTCAGGTCTCCACCTCTGTCACCGAATGGCCACACACACACAGAAACGCTTTGATGCACTAATCCGTACAATTCCCTTGTCGTACAACGGCTTCTCTGTTATGACTTTTGCCCTGGGTTCCTGGAAAAATAACCATAGGGGATTTCCTGTAATCGAGGTGTACTGATTACACTCGGGGATTATTTGGGCTCCAGGCTAGCTAGAGAGAGGGGGCCTTGGTGCTGCGGCAGTTAAAGACGGAGTTGGCCGTGGGAGCTCACTCGCAGCCCTGGAGTTGGCGGATGCGGCTGGCTGCTTCTGTATAGATGGGCCTGCAGCCTCGGGAAGGCTGTGGGGGCAGTTCTGTTCTGTCCTGTAGGAACAGGGACACTGGGAGTCCGAATCGAGTCAACCGGCAGAGGGTTTGGTTTGGGGTTTGGTGCGCAAGGAAGATGAGGCTTTCTACTCCGGGAAGAATGATGGTTTCACAAACGTGTTTGACACAATGGATGGATGGATGGATTGTGATAAGAGTTGTACAAGCCCCTAATAGAATGATTAAAAAAAATTTTTTTTTAAAGAATGATAGTTTTAGCCACCCATAGGGTCAGTTCTACCCTGCCCTATAGGGTCACTGTGAGTCAGAACAGACTGCGTGGCAACAAGTTTGTTTGTTTGTTTGTTTTTGGTGGGGTCCTCCCTGGTGACCAGTGACCACAAGGGCTCAGAGAGCTTTTGGCTCTAAGAGTTGCCCCTGTTGGCTCAGAGAGAGGTCTCCTGTGTGGGACAGGGAGAGCTGGGCCCTGGCCCCTTCCAGCCCTCAGCGGGCACCCTGAGTCCTGCATGCTGTCCTTTCATCCTAATAAACCGTTTCATCGTCGATATGGTCTTGGAGCTGTGGGCGACAGCACAGAGAAGTACAGGACCCAGTGCCGGGAGGAGGCAGGCCCACCATTGCAGCCTCGGGCCGGCGGCTGGCTGGCATCGGAAAATGAATTCCAGGGTTCAATGAACTCGGGTTCCTGCTAGATGACACGATGCAGCTGCCAAAGGACCCGTAAGAAGGTTCCTGAAAGCCTTTATCGTGACCGGAAGGCAACAGATGTGGCAGGGGACAAGATACGAGGAGGGCAAAGTCTACCTGGAACCATGTCTGAATGCGGTGGTTCGCGAAAGAAAAGAGAGAGAAGAACGTGATGGTGTCTTTGAGATCGTGTGTACACTGTCCTCCGGGAGATTATTATGAAGTTGGTTCGACCTGCAATGACTCACGTAAAACCTATTCTGTGAGGCAAGCATCTTCCTATAAATAAATCTCTATTGTTGATGATGACACAACTCAATTGAGAAGTGATTTATTTAGCCATGGGGTGTGTGTGTGGAAAATGTTCTAAAATCGATTGCGGTAATGATTGTACAACCCTTCTTGTCGTGCTCGAACTATTGACTTGTGTGATATGTGGTTTAAATGCCAATCAAATGGTTTGAGAACTAAATAAATGTCCATTGTCATTAAAAAAAAAGTTATAGTCTCAGAACCCCCCACCCCCCCTCCAGCAGCTCTGAGTCGCTGAGTCGGAATGGACTAGGTGACGGGGCGATTCTGGGGTCTCAGAGCGTGGGGAGGTGGAAGAGATGGGATTAAGTGCCACGTCTTCGGGGTGGGTCCCCAGCAGAGTGCCCCTCCCTGCCCACAAAATAGAAACAGGCTCTTCTCCCCATATTACAGATGGGGAAAGCGGGGCTCAGAGAAAGTAAGTGATTTGCCTGGAGGCACACACCACCGGCACAGAGGCCGTGGGCCAGGCCGGCTCCAGAGGGCCTGTGCACACAGAGTGTGCTGGGGGCATGAACATCAGATGTGGGGTCTCACAGAAGGCTCTCTCCAACGTGGGGCTTGTCTGTGGCCCAGGCCAGATTGGGGCAGCAAGGTGGGGGCTTAGTGACCAGTGGGAAGCCTATGCAGTGAGCAATGAGGGGACCCCGGGCAGCTGGTGGGCCTTAGAGAGCACCCCCCCTCCATCCACCCACACACACACTTGAGTAGGATCAAGGATTTAAAGAACATTGGTTGTGGTCTCTGAAGTGGCGTGCGTGTTAAATGTAGTAATACCGCTACACCCGTGTGGGTTACCACCTCACATGTTTCCCGAACATGACTGCCACAGGAGGTACATCTTACCCCAGATTTCCCACCAGGGTGGCTGCACCTATGCCATCCCCTGGGGCTTGGGGAGCCCTGTCTGAGATGACTCCAGCCACCTGGCCACAGTTGATTGGCTCAGATCTCAAGGGCAGCCTCTTCATTGGCTGACCACTGGTTCATGACAAGGCAGGCCAAGATGACTTGGACCAATCAGATTTGCGTTCTCAGGGGTGTGGATCTGAGGCCTGGAATGATGATCCCTCGGGGTGGAGGCTGCAGGAGCCAGATGGTGGAGGCCACAGACTTGCCTAACCTATACCGGCTCGGGTCTGTAGTTAGCCTAACACATACCGTGTGTGCCTGGCTCCTCACCCCGGCCTCTGGGGATCTCAGACCTGCGCGTATTGTTCAATAACAGCTAACTGGCTCCAGCTCCTCTGGAGGATTCTGGGCAGAGTTTGGATGACTGTGTCAGGGGGCTGGGGTCACTAAGACATCCAAGGAGCTTGCTCATGCATCCCAGATGTTACTCTTACTGTTTTACTTGATTGTTATAGTGAATATGTATGCCCTGTAATTACCTTGTGACTTGAGTCATGGGAAGTACCTGGAAAAATCCACAACTGCCCCCAGATGTGTAGCCCTGTAAAAGTCTCTAATCTCTGTATTCTGAGCAGACACCGTCAAGGCAGCCTATGTGGCTGCCGGTCTACCCTTGGGTGTGGCCTTCTAATAAACTTCTCTCTCAG
>NW_022111317.1:3114843-3119977 GCF_000313985.2 Echinops telfairi
TGTGCCAGGGAGTCTGTTCTGGCCCAGGGCGACCCTATGCACAACCGAATGCCACACTGTTCCATTTAGCTGCCGGTCAGCCAGGTCCTCCGCCAGCCTCACCGCTGTTCCTAAGCTTGAGCACCGCCTGTGTCTGTCAAGTTTGCCGTGCTGTGGTGGCTGGCGTGTTGCTGTGACGCCGAAGCTATGCCGCTGGTATTTCAAAGGCCAGCAGGTCACCCACAGCGAACAGGTTTCAGCAGAGCTTCCGGACTGAGCGCGGACCATGAAGGACTCGCTGCCCACTTCAGGAGGAAGTAGCCACTGGAAACATTGTCAGATCCGGAGGGCCTGAGGCATGGGAGCCGAGCATTGTAGAGATAGCGCAGCAGGACGGGCCTCTCGGGTCCAAGGGCACTCGAACTGAACTGCGAGTGAGGAGGAGCCGCCTTCTCCACGTAGACTTGACCAGGGTGTGGGAGTCGAGCCCTCAGGATGGTCACTTGCTGACGGGGCACGAGTCCAGGGGAGACGAAATAGCTCTTGACTTCGGAGCTGGACAGAAGCCAAATAGAACGAATGTGCACGGAACTGGAGTGAGCCAGCCAACGGGGAAGGGCACACTCAGCATATCTGTAACTGAAAGAAACTCCAGAAACAACAAGTCAAGCCTTGCACTGCCATCTTGAAAGATTCTCCAGGTAAAATATCGAATGATTCAAGAAGAATCAAGAGAGGGTGGGAAGAATTCACAGAGTCACTGTGCCAAGAGCAAGTCGTCGGCAGTCCCATTTCAGCAGGCAGCCTCTGAGCCAAAAACCAGGCTCCAGGCATGGTCGAAATACCCCCTGAGATGTTTCAACACGCTGAGGAAGCACTCATCTAGGCCAGGAAATGTGGAAGACAGCTACCTGGCCAACCGACCAGAAGCGATCCCCCCTATCTGTGCCCCTTCCAAAGAAAGGTGACCCAACAGAATGCTCAAGCTATAGAACACTACCACTGATACTGCACACAGCGAACATTTACAACGGTTACAGCAGCATGGACAGGGACCGTCCACAGGTTCAGGCGGGATTCAGAAGAGGATAGGGGACAAAGGATATCATTGCTGACGTCAGATGGCTCTCGGCTCAAAGCAGAGAAAGATGTTTCCTTGTGTTGCACTGACTAACGCAAAGGCGTTCAAGTGTGTGGACCATAATAAACTGCGGATGACCTGGAGAAGAATGGGAATTCTGAACGCTTCCTTGTGCTCATGAGGAACTTGTCCAAGGATCAAGAGGCAGTTGTGCAAACAGAACAAGAGAATACTGCAGGGTTTAAAATCAGGAAAGGTGTGAGTCACGGTTGTATCTTCTCACCATACTCATTCAACTTATATGCTGGGCCATCATCAGAGATACTGGAGTCTATGGAGAAGGGTGTGGCATCAGGACTGGAGGAAGGCTTATTAATAACCTGCGGTATCCAGTTGATACAACCTTGCTTGCTGAAGGTGAGGAGGAATCGAAGCCCTTGCAGATGAAGAGGGAGGATTGTAGCCTTCAGTACGGATTGCAACTCCATGTGAGGACCCAAATCCTGACCACCGGACCAGTCGGTAGTATCAAGATCAGTGGAGAAAGGGTTGAAGTTGTCAAGGGTTTTATCTTGCTTGGACCCACAACCCATGCTCATGGAAACAGGAGTCAAGACGTCAAAAGTCAGATTGCTTTAGGTAAATCTGCTGCACAGGACATCTTAAAAAATTATTCATAATGTTTATTGAATGATGATGATTATTTTTTAAATGGTTTTATTGGCTCATAATTTATATACCATACAATTCAATAGTTTGACTATTCAATAAGATCAAGGAGTAAAAAAAAAAAATTAAAAAAAAAAAAAGATCAAGGAGTATTGTAAAATTATCACATTGATTTTGGAGCAACCCCCCCTTAAATCGCTTTTAAAATGAGTTGTGCAATCACCACCAGTTCTAGTGCTCCATTTTTCATTTCTGAAATCTCCTTCCTCTCCCTTAACACCCACGCTTCACGCCCTATCAACCCTCTTATCAGTGATTATCACTATGCATCCACTCCCCCTGTCTGTCACAGACTGAGAAACCCAGAAACAATAAAAACCAAAATCGAAATAAGGTGGTAAGGATAAAATAATAAATAATAGGATGCCAAAAACACAAATAATGAGTCAGATAGAAAAGATCCCCAGCAACATTCAGGAAGCCAGAGAAGAAGCTTCTGTCATGGACCAAGTGAGAGATACTTGCACCCAGAACAAATTCAGGTCGGGTCTGTAGGGAGGTCAACTGGCCAAGTACCGAGTTAGATCCAGCATGATCAAGATGGCAGTGGTCTCTGCCTTGCAGGAAGGCTGTTGGAGATGCATGTGCACAAGACCTCTTATGAGTATTGAAGAGCGAGGATGTCACTTTGAGGACTAAGTTGTGCCTGAGCCCAGCCATGGTCTTCTCCATTGCGTCATCTGCAGGTGGAAGTTGGACACTGGATAAGGAAGACCAAAGGAGAATGGATGCCCTTGAGTTGTGCTGCTGGGAAGACGCATGGAATCAGCAACCACTGATAAACAGACAGACCTGTCTCGGAGGAAGTGGTCCTTCCTTAGAGGCAAGGGTGGTGAGACTTCCTCTTACATACTTTGGACATGTGGTCCAGTCCCTGGAGAAGGACATCATGTTTGGTAAAGCAGAGGGGCAGTGAAAAAGACCCCAGGCCCTTGGACACAGTGGCCGCATCAACGGGCTCAGGCCCGTTGTGAGGATGGTGCAGGACCGGGCAGTGTTCTGTTCTGTTGTGCAGAGGGTCCTCATGGGTCGAAGCCCACTCAATCGGTTGCACTGAACAACAACAGCTTGGAGTTAGTTGGTGATCTGGGCCTGCAGCTCCAGGGGATCAGGGTCATGAGGTGGGATGAGGTGAAACTGGCTCGCCTCTGTAGCCAAGCTACCTGGGCTCAGCCCCATACTCTGCCATTCAGTCACCGGGTGGCTCCGGCTTAACGGCTCTGAACCTCAGTTTCCCTGTTAGCTGGAGATCCTAGACTTGAGCTCTGGAGTGGCTGTGTCCAGTTCCTCCCTATCCTGTTCGTGACATTTCTGTGACGGGAAGCAGCGTTGCCCAACCACATTCAAGTGGATTTCCCGGTGGTCAGAGACAGCTTGAGTGTGTGTGTGTGTGTGTGTGTGTTGGGGAGAAGCCAGTGTGGGAAAGATTCTGATGAAGGCAAGCCCGAGCCATGTGACAGATGAGCCTGCAGTCACTCTCTGACCATCCAAGCCACACCCCAAGACATGGGCTTGCTATGGGCACTCCACCCTCCCATCCTGTAAACCCAGGGATCCTCAAAGGCCTTCGAGAAGCCAATGAGCAGAAGGCAAGTTCTCACTCACTGCCACTGAGTGGATGCTGACTCATAGCGGCCTTATAGGACAGGGTAGAAAGGCCCCTGGGGGGTTCTGAGACTGCCACTCTTCATGGGAGAAAACTGTTTTCTCCTGGAGAGTACCTGGGGGTTTCGAACTGCTGACCTGGTGGTTAGCAGCTAACTACATAACTACTAACCCAGCTGGACTCCAGAAGGCAGGCAAGTGAAGGAGGGAAGGGGGCCCCTATCATCTGTATGCATGTGCGTGACACTTAAAAAAAAAAATCACAGATTTCCCCCAACTTAAAAACCACAGGATTCAAGTTAAAAACAAAAAAACGTAAAGCTCAGAGCGATCTCATCTTATGTTCCCATTCTCACCCACCCCACCTACTACCCTACAAGTCGTCCAGGTACCGCGCCCCCCCCCCCACCTACACACACCAGGGAATGTTCCTGTTTAATGAGCCAGCCTCCCTCCCACTCCTAACCAGCGCTGCAATCCCATAAAGGCAATGCGGGTTTTCATAGCCCAAACCACTGGAGGCCAGGAAGAGATCTTTAGAATTGTACATACAGCCTTCCCTTACTTCTCGTGGGGCTTTCCCCTGTCCAACCTTCCAGGATTTCTTTGCGATGACCAGACTGGTGCCAGGGGACAGTGGGACAAAGGGCCTGGCACCTGGGCAAGGCCATGGATAAAGGCCCCACCTCTCTATGGGCTGGTATTTTTAGACAATGTCCTTGGCTCCCTTATCTCAACGGGTTGCCCTGACTTGAGACCTTGGTTTTTAGGCCTTCCTGGCATCCAGCTGGGTCCCCTTGGTGCCTGTCTGGTCCTCAGCTCCTGCCGGCTCAGCTCACAGGCTTTGTCAAAAGCCCCTCTTCCGGAAAAAAAAAAAAAAAAGTAAAACAGCCCCTCTTAGGTGAAGTATGGTGCTTTTTTCCCCCGGGAGCGTTTTCAGCCAAGTACACATCGCCTAAAAGATTAAAAAGAGACTTTTGCTTCCGGCCAACTGGAGCCCCACACAGAGGCCACTTCCTGTGCACCCGCCGCTGGGTTGGTTTCCCGTTGTTGGCAGCCAGGTGGAGGAGACCTCTTCCTTAGCCCAGGTTCCAGAAACCGGGAGTAACCTTTGGAGATTCCACACGGCGTGGCTTACTTCCAGACGGGGCCTAGGGACTGGGGCAGTTCGTGTCAGGGGGCTGGTTTGTAGGGACACCAGCGACACCCTTCGCCCCTTCCCCACCCGCCCTGGGCAAAGGTGCTTTAGTCACGTGGTGGTTGCCTGTAGGGTGGGCAGAGGTGGCAGCGCCCACAAAGCCAGCAGGCAGCCCCAGGGCGCCCCCTCTGGCCCACCCAACCCCCCACACTCTCAGCACCACGGACAGGGAAACTGAGGCCCAGAGAGGTGTGCGGAGGGTTGACCTAGGGGAGCCCAGCTGTGCAGCCCATCAGCTTTGACCAACAGCTGGCCTTGAACCAGGCCATTCTCGGTTGGCTGAGAAATCCTTTCTCAGGTTCGGGCTCGGTTCCACTAGGACGGGGCGTGGCGGCCGGCCCGGAAAGCGGGCGCTGGGAACGTTACAAACACTCCTGGGCTCCCGGGCAGCGTCCGCCCCAAGGTCGCGCCTGGAGGCGGCCTGCAGACGCTTTTGTAGCCCCGCTAAGCCCTCGGCCTCGGTCGGCAGGGCTCCCAGGAGGCGTCGGCTCCCATGCCGGCGGGCTCCCTAAATGCTCACGAGTCCGCCCGCTAGCGCCACC
>NW_022111317.1:3121921-3164623 GCF_000313985.2 Echinops telfairi
TTTTCCTGAGGCTGATGGGGAGAGGTGAGGAGGGGGCTGGAGGGGACTGGGTTGGCTCAAGCCACCTCCCTCAACCCGTGTGAAATCGATGTCGAATCTCGAGACGGGCTTATTCGAAGTCCGGCATTTGTCAGCGGGGTCTCCCCTAGTACGCGTCGTACTCCCGCCCAGAAAGTCCCCATACGGGTTTAGGGCCTGGGGGGGGAGTGTTAAAGGCCCGCTGCGATTTTCATTGCTAGTTCCTCCAGTGAAAGTCATTTGCTCTGTGTGTTAATTCCCCGCCAAGACTGTTAGGCCACCGTGGTCGATGTGTGGGTGATCAAAGGGAGGACTTAAGATGGCGTGAAGAACGGAGACTCCGGCAGAGAGGAAGGTTGTTTGTTTTTGAGAAAGGGTTTTGCCTAAAGTACAAAAGCTAGCGGTGTGGACCTATTTCACTGGAACAGGAAAAGGTAAAGACCCCACAACTCTGCCACTCTTTCCCAGAGTTCCCTCCCCATCAGCATGCGGGTGCACCCCCAAATGTGTAGCACTTAACTGCGGAGTCTGGGAGTCCACTTCTTTCCATGCTTATTTCCTGTGAGTGCAGTGTCTGGAAGGTACTGTGGGTGCCGAAGCTAGCTTCCCAATCCAGTTTCAGCTCTCTGCCCCTGCTGTGGACCCCAGTTTCCTGCGAGCCCATAATGCAGCCGAGGAAACTGTTCACATTCCACTTCCTCTTTGCACCTGTGGCCTGGCAGTCACTGCCCTGCCAGCATGGGGTCAGTGCTGGGAAGGAAGCCCAGGAAAGAGCAGCAAAGATAGAGATCAAAAAAAAAAGAGAGAGAAAAGGAGCTCACTTCTGAATCCGCCCTTTTGTTAATTAATTGGTTAGTTAATTAATTAAAATGAAGTTCTCTTTCCAGGCCTAAGCTTGCAGTTGGTTAGGCTAGAAGGTTGTTCGTGATCATCTCATAGTGACCCTATCAGACAGGGTTGAAATGCCCCTGTGGGTTTGGGGCTGTGGACCCCACCCCCCCAAACAAAAACCCCAAAAAACAAAAAAAAACCTGTAGCTCTTTATGGAAGTAGAAAGCCCTGGCTTTCTCCCATAGATCCGCGGGTGGTTGGATTGCTGGCCTTGCAGATTGCAGCCTCCCCTGACCATCTAAAGCCATGAAATTCTCTATCTGTGAAATGGCTGAAAAACATTTGCCCCCAGCCAGTGTTTCCCAAAGTGGGTGTTACTGCCCCCTGGGGGGTGCTAGAATCACCCAGGAGGGGAGCAAAAGCAGATGCCTACACTTTATCCTGCAGTTTTATAATTTTCATACTTACCGGGATGTGGGAGGCAGAGAGTCTCTGGTCAGTTTGGGAGCCGGTGCTCTGGGCCACTGGCCAGTGGTCTCACTCCTCGTGGAGACGAGCTACAGGCCTGGTGCTCCTCGCCTCACTGGGGTGCTTGGGACCCCTCCACCTGGTCGGCAGTGTTCCTCATGGCTTGGGCTCGCCGTTAGTTCACTGGTCTCTTTCCGCCCCTGCACTTGTAGTGTGGGCGATGGCCTTCTTTGGGGCTTGGAGACCTTTTATAGTCAGGTGGCATAGTCCACAGTCGCTCTGGGTTTGTTTCCTGGGAAGGAAATGGAGAATGTTTTGGGTTTTTTTTTTTAATGTGGAATGTTGTACTGGACCCGGCCACCTCCACCTAGCCCATCCAGCCACCCTCAGATGAGCTCTGCAGCCCCCTCTCACCTGTGTTGCAAGCCCGAGGCTCATTTGTGCCAGTCTCAACCCCCCTTTACCCCTTAGTCTTTGTGCAGACCTGGTGGGTGACTTCTGCACAGCTCCTCCACCCCCCCCCCTTCCCCACCCCCACACACCAGAACAGGAGGCCCAGGATTGCCTTTCCCTAGGGCAGTGGTTCGCAACCTGTGGGTGGAGACCCCTTTGGGGGTCAAACGACCCTTTCACTGGGGTCACCTAAGACCTTCAGAAATTACATATTTCTGATGGTCTTAGGAACCGAGGCACCGCTCCTCTATCCTTCTCCAGGTGGGTCCACCCACATGCAGATACGCCCACATATGAGTACCCAGCGTGAAGACTGTTACCCATGCTACACCATCCTTCAAGACAAAATGTCATTTATTTGCCATTAGAAATAAATATTTCTCTTTCTGGCGTTGACGACCTCCCCAGCAATCATGCCTCTCCCAAAGGATCTCCTTCATCCCTCTCCTGAAGAGGAGAAGAGAAAACACAAGAAGCAGCGCCTGCTGCAGAGCCCCAATTCCTACTTCGTGGATGTCAAATGCCCAGGCTGCTACAGCATCACCACGGTCTGCAGCCACGCACAGACAGTCGTTCTGTGTGTTGGCTGCTCTCTGGTCCTCTGTCAGCCTACAGGAGGAAAAGCCAGGCTCGCAGGAGGCTCCTTCAGACGGAAGCAGCACGAAGAGTGGGAAGCCATTCTAATAAACCCATTTTGGATTTAAAAAAGAAATACTTCACAATATATATTTACATATTGTTTTTGTGATGGGTCACTATGCTTTAATTATGTTCAATTTGTAACAATGAAAATACATCCTGCATATCAGATATTTACATTATGATTCATAACAGTGGCAAAATGACAGTTACGAAATAGCAACGAAAATGATTTTATGCTTGGGGGGGTCACTACAACATGAGGAACTGTATGAAAGGGCCGCAGCATTAGGAGGGTTGAGAACCACTGCCCTAGGGCGTTGCTCCTGTGCTGATCCAGTCTATACCAGTTGTTAGGTGCCCTCCTTAGATGTGTGCTGCCGTGGCACCGGCCTCAGACTTGTTTGCCTGGCCCCAGGCCCCTTCCAGAGCGGCTTTCCCTTCTGATCTTCAGCTGGGCCTTCCCCGCCTGCATGCAGTGACTCACAGGTAGCTGCTGGCCGGACACTGCCATTTCTGAAGCAGCTTGGTGTTCAGTGGCCAGGCCGTTCTTTGCTCCCGCCCTGACCTTGGCCGAGTTTCTCCTCTTGGTGTTTCTGCATTTATGACTCTGACTCCTCCCCAGAGGCCGGGCTCCGAGAGAGGCCACCTTTCCCCGCTTCATGTGACTTGCATATTTCTTCCTGTGGTGCCGCACCACACCTGGGCTGGCTTCACTCATGACTTGTCCTAGAGGGCACTGCATGTTGACTGTGTTCCCCGCACTGGCATTGGGCCTGGCCCGTAGAGGGCCCAGGATAAATGTTTGGAGGAGTCTGGCTTCAGCTGGCCTTTTCTCAGCCTTCCTGGTGTGGATGAGGCTCCTTGTTATCAGCCCCCTGGTGACCTGCATCTGTCTCTCCAGTTGTGTGGCTGGAAGGGATCAGCGGTGACGGAAGATCCTCGGCCCAGTGTCTGTTAGTGCCCTGGCCAGTTGAGCGTCTGCCAGGGTCCCTCCCTGCTTCTCGAGAGAACAGTCACGTGCGCTGTGAATGACGCAGCAAAGCCTATGCAAGGTGGGCAACCTCATGAAGCTTGGTGAGAGATGGGGGTTTGTGTGAGCATTCGAGATTTGATGGGCCAGTTCCAGGCCACAGACAAGTGGAATGACATCGTTATCAGAGATGGAGCCCTTGGGAAAAGCTGGTCCAATTGGGGATGGTTTTGCAAAATTATGTAGGAAGAGTCAAATAGGGAGTGAGTTGTGCCCTGTGGGGTCATCATAGTGTTGGCAAAAATTAGGCTGAAATGTCGATGTGGCTTGCAGTTTAAGCCTTAGTGAGCACTTAGTTAATTTAAGGTACCCTGTTGGCTCAACAGTTAAGCGTTCGGCTGTCATCCCAAAGGTTGGCAGTACAAACCCAGGGAGAAAGGCCTGGCCGTCTGCTCTCGTCAAGCAGAGACTAGCGGACCCTAGGGGCAATTCTGCTCTGTCACATGGGAGGGGGCCTGTGAGTTAAACCAGCTCCGTGGCCCTGTACTGAATTAGCTGCCTTTATAACTTACAGTAAGTGTGAGGATAAGATCAAAAAAAGGATTGCTACCCTCCAGACCCCTTACCCATCAGACCTAAACATTGGTCTGAGTGGTTATCAAAAGGGGGGAAGTAAAAGTGGAAGTGACTTGGATTCATTGTGACAAGTTAGTTTTAAACAAATAAAAAGAATTGCTCCCAAATCACAGGAACCTTTATTAAACGGAATGATGGAAAGTGAAGCTGTTGCTTCCAGACATTCTCCGGTAAGATCTGTTGATCTCTGGAGGGGGTGTTTCATCTGGAAAACCTTTCTCCAGAGAAGCCTCTGTGCTTCCAGCCAAGTGGCGGCTTGGCCATTTTGTGTGAAGAAACAAGAAAAAGACAGGCTGCAGGGTGGATGGGATGAGTTTCCCCATATAGGACCACCTTTGCTCCCTGGAATAAGTCATGTCAGAAAAAAATTCTTCTGTGTAACTGTCTGGTCTTTTTTACACCAAGACAGTTTTCACTTTTATTCACTTCCTCTGCGCCCTTATGACTGCCCTGGTTCCTTCCAAGAAAATCTATCCAGATGAAGACCCAGTGGACGTCCCAAAACAGTGGCCATCACCTTCTGCGCTGACCTCCCTGCTCTGAATGGACCTGGCCCAGCAGATCCCTCCTCCACGCTACCGCTTGTGCTTGACCCCGGTGATGTCAGGAGTGTCAGGAGTTGGGCAGTTAAGGCTCCTCAAGGTCAGCAGTCCGAACCCTACCGCTGCTTGCTCCGAGGAAGAAAGATGAGGCTGTTGTAGCCCCTAACAATTTGCTGGCTTGGAAGGAAAGCTTGGGGTGCAGTTCTGCTCCGTGTGTGACCGAGAGCGCTCATCGGCAGCCATGTGTGGATGGCAGAGCTAGGCTAAAACACGTGTGTTTGCGGTCAACCACACACGAATGTACTGGAGCTCCACCAGTAGTACTTTTGCTGACCGGCCCTCACGTAGACACACGTGTTTTTGGTTTCACGTGTGAGCTTTGTTTTTGTTTTGCTGTGAAAAGTAGCCCCTTGGGTGTGGACTCTTCCTGCCCTCTGCCTCCTCTGCCCTGGGGGCCGCTGTCTTGTCCATCCCCCAGGCAGACACCCTGGCTTTCCTTCCTGGCTTTCTGTAACCAAAGCCTTGACCACCAGCCGCCAGCCTGGAATTGGAGAGGTGGAGCGCCTGGGAAGACTGTGAGCTGGCAGTAACTGCCAGCAGGCGTGGTGGCTATAGGAGGGGGATGGGGGTACCGAGTACAGGGAGGACTCGGGGTTGGGCTGCGCTGTCTCCTCCTCCCTGGCTGCCACTGGGTTTGTGATTGGCAGTGACAGTGAGCAGCTGACAGGAACTCCGTCGTCTCTGTACTGGTCATCCAGATGCTGTGGTGGGGTGCTTTGGAGAGGTCTTGGGTAACAGGCTCAAGGTGGGTGCCCCTTCCTGTGTCCCACACTGGCACTGTCGCTGTGGGTCACTCGGTGAGTTGCCTCGGTGGCATCAGGAGACATTTCTCAGTCCTGGTTTCTTCTCCCCTGGGCCCAGCCCCGTGGACCGTGCATTTTCTTTTCTCCACTCACTGTTGGCTTCTTCCGGACAAGGGGCCTGGAAACGCCGCAGCTGCCCAAGCCCGGTGGGCGCTCTTCTGAGCCAGCTGGTCAGCTTGTGAAGCCTGTCATGGTTTGAAATCCCACTGCCACCGCTGAGTCCCTTCCACCTCCTCGCAGCCCGACAGGACAGGACAGCACAGGAGAGCTGCCTCGCTTCTCCTGCTGAGCATGTAACCGGCTGCACCACCTTCTGGGGGTGGTCTTTGTGTTGAGGGAGGGTTTCTGGAGCTGGCGTGAGGTCTGCTGTGTGGATGCTCTTCTAACCAGTAAACTAGCATGTGGGGGGTAGGGGTCGCAGGGGGATCCACCGGTTGCTGGAGCCTATAGAGTGACACTTCCGTTTTCAGAATGCTCTCTCTCCAGTGTGTCACAGAAACCAAGCAACCTCGGAAGACGTGAAGGAGCCCTGGTGACAGGACAGAATGCCCTCGTAAGCCGGGGGCTCCTTGTCTTTTCAGCTCTGTTCCTCAGCCAAGGGAACTGTGGAACTGTGGTGCCCGCTGGGCCGTGGGTGCTCAGAGCCTGGCTCTGAGAGTGGAAGTGGGTTCCATGCTGCCTTTGGGGCAGAGTGAGCGGCATCTGCTGGACCAAGCTGTTGACTTTAGCAATGACTTCCTTTTATGCAGGGAACGTTTACAACCTACAGGCTCTTTTAGCTCAGACCTGTGTCCTGGCTGCCCTAGCCCACTGCGGCTGGGTTGTCTGTCCAGAGAAGTCAGAATGCGAGGGCCCTGCCTTTACTTCGTGTGCCAAGGCGATGTCCGTTCCCTCTGGCAGGAGAGGGAAGGCATGCCTCAGGGTGGGAGCTGCCTCAGCAAGCAGTAGGCTGACCCTGCCCCTGGTGCTGCTGCCCCGGGCTTCCCTCTCCCTTCCTCCCCCGCTCCCTCCTCAGCAGTCTTGGCACTGCTGTTAAGCCTGGAAATTAGTCGTGCCGTGGGGCTAAATGTCAGAGTGACGCAGAACTAGCATCAGTGTTAGGACTTTGTACCTTGCCAGGTGTTGGTGTTTTTGTGGGCTCGCCGCTGGTGTAGGTGATGGTGATAACACACAGAAGTGCTGTGTCCCTGAAGGCAGGAGACTGTGCTGAGGAGCTGGTGTAGAGAAAGACTCGGAGGGGAGACGGCATTGCACTGCCGGGGCCGAGCTGGAGCCACCTGTGAGCTCCTCGGCAGTCTGCAAGGAGAAGCAGTCGAATGTCTGTGTCCTTTGAGGAGCCCTGGTGGTGTAGTCCTTAAGCGTCAGACCACTCAGTGGAAGTTTGGTGACTTGAACCCATCAACTGCTCCACAGGAGATGCAGGAGGCGGTCTGCTTCCCTAAAGATGGACAGACAGTCTCAGGGACCAGTGGAGCAGGGGCTGCTCCTCAGGGCCAACTCGAGTTGAATTGACATCTGCACAAGACGTCTGTAAAGTGTTGACAGCAAGGGTGCTACTTTGAGGACTAAGGTGTCCCTGACCTAAGCCGGGGCTTTCAGTCACCACCTCCGTATGTGGAAGTTGCACACTGAATAAGGAACACCAATGTGTTTGGATCGTGGTGCTGGTGAGTCAGGAAAGTCCCTGTCCAAAGAACAAACAAGCCTGTCTTGGAAGAAGTACAGACAGAATGCTTCCTTAGAAGCAAATATGGCGAGACTTCACCTTACAAACTTTGGACGTGTGGTCAGCGGAGACCAGTCCTCGGAGAAGGACACCGTGCTCAGTAAAGCACAGGGGCAGCGAAAAAGAGGAAGACCCTCAACAAGATCGATGGACACGGTGGCTGCGACAGTGGGCTGAAACATAGCAAGTCCCAGGCGGCGTAAGTCGCTAGGGGCTTGGTGATTAGTCAAAAGGCTGGCGGTTCAGAGCTAGCTAGAGCAGCGGTTCTCAACCTGTGGGTCGTGACCTCTTTGGGGGCTCGAACAACCCTTTCACAGGGGTCGCCCCCTTCATAACAGTAGCAAAATGACAGTCATGGAGTAGCAATGAGAATAATGTTATGGTCGGGGGGTCACCACCACGAGGCACTGGATGAGAGGGTCGCGGCGTGAGGAAGGTGGAGAACCCCTGGTGTAGAGGAGCCCCAGGACACAGGCCTGGTGACTTGCTTTAAAAGTCAGAACCTCCTGGAGCATTGCTATCTATATTTTTAAGAAAAAAATCTATGAAGACAGTAAAATCACGATTTTAAAACTCACTGATGAAAAATGAACCCATTGTAAGTGGGAAAGAAACATTATAAACCAGTACAGTGAACCCTTGTTTATCGCGGCTAATCAGTTCTAGACCCTACCGTGATAAATGAAATTCCGCGAAGTAGGATTCCTTATTTGTAAATCAAATATTTTCGTAGTTAGAGCATAGAGGACATGAAAAAACACCCTTTAGTCACCATTACACTCTTATTACCCAATTTATTAAACGAAAAAGGGAAAATACAGTAAAACATTTTGGACATTACAATGATCATTTATTATATTATTTATGGCATCAAGCGTGTACAGTATGAGCCAATCAGTAATGACAGAGCATGCGCTGTTACGCAAAAACCGCGATAGAGTGAAGCCGCAGAAGTCGAAGCACGAAGTGGCGAGGGTTCACTGTATCTTCATTATCAGAATTTTGATTAAAAAATATGGGAAAAGTAGCCTTGGAAATTGTCAAGGAAACACAACACTCCACACATTTCACTGCTGTCAAATCAAGTCCGACCATAACGACCCTATAGGGCCGGGTAGAACTGCCCGGTGGGTTTCCGATACTGTGACCCTTTACTATGGAAATAGTCTCGTCCTAGGAACCCTGGTGGCTTTGAACTGCTGGCTTTGTGGTTCAGCCCAAGGCACAACCACTACGCTATCAGGGCGCCTAAAATCAGGGAAACTTTGGTTATATTTCATATTATGGGAAGCTTTTGTATCCAGTTTTGCATGGCTCAAAATGAGAGGAGAAAAATAAAAGCTGCAAACATCCATGAACAATCAGAATGTAGAATGTACAAAGTATAAATCTAGGAAAACTGGAAGTCGTCTGAAATGAAATGGAATAGTTGAAGATAGGTGTTCGTTAGCTGAACCTCTGCGTCAGAAGTACACGGACACAGTGCTTTGGAGAGCGAGGATGGTGAGACTTCATCTCACGCGCTTGTCATCAAAGGGACTAGTCCTCACAGTGATGTCATGCTTGAGGGGAAGGTCGGGGGTCTTGGAACAAGACAGAGACCTCCGTGAGATGGGTTCACAGAGCCCGTGGTATGCCTGCCACAGGACCATGCAGGTGTGTTCCACTATATAAAGCTGCGATGAGTTGGAACCAGCTTGGCCCTTGTGGGAGTCCGGGTGGACTAGAGAAACAAATTCACGGATGCACATATGTGTGTAAAAAAAGAGCTTTCTATATAAGAGCAATTGAATATTGAGAAAACATCCCAGCCCAGTCCAGATCAAGTCCGTAAGTCCAATATTAGTCCATAGTCCGCTACCGATCTATAAAGTCCTCTTCAGACTCACACGACACTTGCAATGGTGCTGAATGCAGGAAGATCTCAGGCCAGTGGGGGGGAGATCTTGTGGATCCAGTGACATAAGCATCTCAGCGCTGGCAGGGAGACAGCGCAGGGGTCTCCACGTGGCTTCCCGACTCCACAGGTCTGGCTCTATCAGCGTCTCTCCATGTGTATTCTCCACATTGAATGTGCGGGAGCCTCAAGAGAGGAAATACAGGAGTTCCCAGAATCCTCAGGAGAAGGCCATGCCCACACAAAGGCTATATATCCTGATTGACAAGCTAGACTCCACCCCTACACGCTGAATGCTCAAATTGACACCAGATTATGTAACTACCACATCCCTTAACAGCAGTATTTGTGGGAGTGCAGTTTGTTTTGGAACCTATTTTTTTAAATTGGAAAAATACTTTAAGGTATGCTATGAAACAGTCTACTTGAGTTGCTTAGACAAAAACTGATAAACGCTGTCAACGGTAGAGGTCATGGAGTAAGTGTTCTACTTGTAGCTACTGCCATGGACAGTACACGGCCCCGCAGGGTGTTCTAGGCTGCAGTCTCTATAATGGTTTGGGAGCGGACATAGGGACACCGAGTCAGAGCCAGCGGGGACTCCAGCAGCATCTTTATAAGCAGTGGTTCTCTACTTGTGGGTCGCCACCCCTTTGGGGAGGGGGGTCGAACAACCCTTTCAGAGGGGTCGCCCGATTCCTAACAGTAGCAAGATGACAGTGATGATGTAGCAATGAAAATAATGTTATTGTTGGGGGGGTCACCACAACATGAGGAACTTATGAAAGGGTCGTAGCGTTAGGAGAGTGGAGAACCACTGTTTATAAGAGCCCCTCACCAAGTCTTTCTCTTGAGCTGCTTGGTGGCCTCAGGCTGCCAACCTGCCCAGTTAGAAATGGGGAGCTTAACCCTCTGCTGCAGAATCTGTTGGTGCAGGTGTTTTCAGTCATGGAAGACATGCTGAAAGCAAGGGGGAATGCTTCTTGAGGTACCATGGGTTTTTGAAACAGTGAGGTGGGACACATATGTCCCAAGTGGGCTCTGGGGTAGGACGGGTGAGTCAAGGCCCCTTTGGTCAGTTCATGTGGTTAGCCATGTCGACTGGGCTGAGCAGCATGACTACACTGGGACAGCAGCTTCCCAAGAAAACCGAGAGGCCTAAAATGTAGGTGGGTGCTATGTGCCCGCCTCATGGAAGGGTTGACTGCGGCATCACCGGGGCCTTGTGGCGGCAGCAGCCCAGAGGTAAGGGCCACTGGGCCCCTTCCCGTGTTCCCAGAGACTCGCAGATAGCATTTGCACCACGGCTCTTCGGGTCTCGGTCTGGGGTTTCTTTGTTTTGTGTTTTTGTTTTTTTCCCCTGGGTTTGCTGTGGGTGTGGCCTGCCATTTGTCAGGTTATTGTTTATCAAACCTATTACGTTTGTTAATAAAAACTAATTCAAAAAAAAAATAAATAAATAAAAAATAAAAACTAATTCTTGAGTAGCCCCATAATCAAGGGAAATAGGGCTGATAGTTTTTCTTTCGGATTTACCACCTGTGTGCTGCCCGCTCTCCTTCCTGCTGGCTCTCCCAGTGGCTCTGCTTTGAAGGACCTGGGTAGAAAGTTAGTGAGCAGCACGTGAGTGTGTGTGTGTGGGGTGGGGGGATGCGGGGGGTGCGGGGAGTCACTGCTCCCACCAACAGTGACTTCCTGTGCCTCTGTTTCCTGCCTTTAGCTGGAACGTGAAGTACATGTGCCACTGCTGTGTGCTGTGATAGACCCCGTCTGAGGCCCAGCTCCTCCCGCCTCAGTGACACTGGTGTTGTTGTAGAGCTGTTGGGCCACGTGACAAGCCTGGCGTTTCAGAGGACGTTGAGTGCCCGGGGTGTGCTTAGGGGAGCCCATTCTGCCCAAACTATTTGTCAGATTGGACTCTTGGGGCTTTGCGCCGCCCCTGCCCCACTCTCACCCCCACCCCACCCCCTTTCCCTTGGACTTATCCCTAGCTGGCTGTGTTCGGGAGTTTTTCAATATCAGTGACCTTGCTGCATTCAACACACACACACACCACACCCCCATCCCCATGGGCAGTTTCCTGAAGCCCATTGAGCAACCGAGGCTCAGTAACCCAGCAAGTGAAGCAGTGCCAGGCCATGGGCTGACTTCTGCCCAGCTGGCCGCTGCTCTCTCCGGGAGTACCGGGTTACACAATCCGAAACAGAAGCTCATCTGTCTGCGCTGCCTCTGCCTAAGCCCTCTGGAGGATGTGACAGGAAGGGAAATGAGGCTTCTGCCACTGATGCAATGCTTGGCCTGGTGCTCGGGAGCCAGGAGCCATGGGGCCTGTGACCGGATGTGGTCGGGTGACTCCAACAGCCCTGGTTTTCTCCCGAGGCCTCCATCGGCTTCACCCGAGCCTTACTCTGGGGGAACAGGGGTTCTTCCTGTTGGTTTTCAGCTCCCTTCAGCCGAGTCTCAGCCGGGGCAGCCCTCCAGGGCACAGGACACAGCGGAACTGCCCCTGGGGGTCCAAGGCTCACTCGCACCTTCACAGAAGCAGGCTGCCAGGCCTTTCTCTCTCAGCGAGCTTGCTTTCGGGGAAAATAGAGGTGCTTCTTCTTGCTGTAGTTTCTAGATAGGCACAGTGATTATTCTTTTAAATAAACTGGAAAAAAACTATTATGAATCATGATTCTTATTGAAAGAATCTGGGAAATTCTCAAGTGTAGAAGCAACGTTTGAGTGTTTTGAATGGTCAGTAATACATTTGTGTTAGTCTGTGTAGACTAGAGAAAACAAAAACGCAGAAACTCATATACGTATAAGAGAGTTTTATACATGCTTAAGAAAGCATCCCGACCCAGTGCTGTCCGACATTAGCCCATATGCTGACACCGATCTACAAAGTCTTCCTCAATCTCATGAAACACGCAATGACGCCGACTGCAGGACGAAAGCCGAGTCAGTGTTAGGTAAGCAGCTCAGCGGGGAGGGGTCTCCACGTGGCTGCTCCTGCGCCCAGGACTGCATCAGGGTAGGTCCTTGTCAGCTGAGGCAGAGAACTAGCTAAGGCAGCTGCACACTGCTCCGACCATCAGAGAACAAGAGACAGAGAGGCAAGGCTCGCTGACCCATTTATCTCTCTGCCATTCAGTTAATCCCACCTGTGTTCATTGGCCAGGTTGGCACAATAAACCTTAACTATCACAATGTTTTTTTAAAACTCCTGACCTTTGCTATTTAAAGTGGCTTTTAGTGCCATTAAGGAAAGCTGGTGGCAGCGTGGTTTTGCATGGGGCTGTTAAATGCCAGACCAGCCGCTCTGTGGGAGAAAGACAGGGCTTTCTATTCCGGAAACTCACAGGGGCCATCCTGCCCTCGTCTCTCGGGCTGCTAGAGTGAGCAGCAACTCGATGGCACCGAGTCTGGCTTTATTTTTAGAGACTGGTAGTGGTGTGCTGAAGCCTGCTTATACCAGCTTTCGAGAGCCAAGTGTTAAGTGTACACAGTTGATTTTTTTGCAAGCTGGGTGTTCAGCACTGTCCCTACTGCAAACTAAAGGACCATTCAGGTAGCACTCACCAATTTTCTACCCAGAAACATCATCCCATTCCCACAGAGAATCCAGACGACCTTTCCCAAGCAGATGGCAAAGTGCCACCCTCATCCATTTTCTACTGGCCGTGGTGCATTTGAACGGATGTTTGTCAGAGCCCTGTTGGCACTAGCTGTGAAGCACTTGGCTTGCTGGCAGCAGGCTGGCGCTTGGACTACCCAGGGCTCCATGGGAGAAAGACCTGACAGTCTGTCCTGGTCAAGAAGAGCTTGTAGAAGATTCTATAAAGCAGTTGTACCTGTCGCATGGGGCCACTGTGGACTGAAACAGAGGGTACCTCAGTTTGCAGGAAAATGCCATCTCTTTCTTAAGGACAGGATAACTGCAGAAGCTTCTCCCATGTGGGCTTTGTTGTTTCTGAGCTAGATGGCCGCTTGCTTACCTCCAAGTCTCTTTTTTTTTCTCCTCATGGTAGCGTGTTCCCCTCAGCCCCATTTGGTGGTCCTCGTGGGGAGAGCCCGGAGCGAGAGCAGGAGAGACCAACTGTATTGCTAACCAAGGGCTATAACTACTTAGGGGGGCCGTGATCACAGGTAACCACACGTCACAGGAAGGGGCAGTACAATAGGCATACACATCATAGGAAGGGGATGTACAATAGGCATGAGCGTGACAGGAAGGGGAACCGATTACAGGGATCTACATATACCCTCCTCCCTGGGGGACGGACAACAGAAAAGTGGGTGAAGGGAGAAGTTGGATAGTGTAAGATATGACAAAATAATAATTTATAAATTATCAAGGGTTCATGAGGGAGGGGGAATGGGGACAGAGGGGGGGGGAAAAATGAGCTGATGCCAAGGGCTTACATGGAGAGCAAATGTTTTGAGAATGATGAGGGCAAGGAATTTACAAATGTGCTTTATACAATTGATGTATGTATGGATTGTGATAAGAGTTGTATGAGCCCTCAATAAAATGAGGGAGCCTATTAGCCTGTGGTGAAAGTGGGGGCCAAGGGTTTGCTGAGATGCGTAGCTCTGAAGAGGACACGGAGGGCCAAGAGAGCGGTCACATGAGCATGGCTGGTAGCACACCAAGACAGCATGGTCACAGTGGGGGAAATCCCATGATCTTTTCATTCCATTTTTCTACAAGCATTTGATGCTTCCTCGTGTCGATGCTGTGTCCCTTGTATTTTTACCTGGCTTGACAATGTTGGCTGAGTGACATGGTTTTCCTCGGGGTTTTCACAGGCGGCGTTTCAGTCTTGGGCATTGGATGTTGTACTAATCCTTTTTCTACCGCGTCTCCATCTTTTGGTTGCAAAATACCGTTGTTGAGTAATTGTGTGTTTTACCTCCCGAGAGCAACTCAGTAAATTCTTTGATGTTTGGCTTGACTTTCCGATTGTAACTTGGCTGCTCCAAGTGCTCTTCCTTCCCTCAGGGCCGGCTGCGGGCCCGCGTTCCGAGGGAGTTCAGGGTGCGCTCAGCTCGGCCACCCCACCTCCCGGCTGCCAGGTGCCCTGAGGGGGCTTTTCCTTCCTCCGGGAGCTCTAACTTGAGAAGAAGGGTTGGGATGGTGCACGGCTTGAAGGAGACGACCGGTCAGTGTCCCAAGAATGTGCGTGGAGAGCTGCTGGACGTTGTGCCTGTTATCATCGCACCTCTTGTCCACGGACCCTTAACTCGCTCAGTCACAGCCGCATCTTGTTCTGTGTCCTGGAGTCGTGTGGTGGTGCAGTTATTCCTATGCACCCCTCCCCACCCAGATGGCATTCCTTATTTTACGGGAGATTTCAGTAACTAAGGGATGCATTTTGCAGACCTGGAGTCTGTGGCCACGTGTGGGGCCCTGCCACAGAGATGGGCTGTCTCTGCGAGTGAGTGTGCACAGCACCTGGGAGTGGGCACCAGCCCACCAGGCGTGGCAGCAGGGAGCTGTGGAAACTTGGCGCAGGGAAGAGCGGTGGCAGCTATTGTCCTTTCCCGGACATCTTTATGGAGCGGTGCTCAGTGTTGAAGAGTGACCTCAGTCTCTGGGTCTTGCCGTGGGTGTTCGACATTGGCTCTGCCGTCAAGGAGCTAACAGTGAAAGTGGAAGCCTAGCCGAGGAAGTTGGCCTGCGAACTGGGGCGGTTGTTTTCAGATAGCGGTGAAGGGGCTTCCAGATGGTGATAAGCTGCTCGATGAGCCAGTGTTCAGTTTTCTTACAGCAGAATACCCCAAACTAAGAGTGGCTTAAACAACAGACATTTCTTTTCTGTTCATTCAAAAAGAAGTTTGGAAGTGACCAGTTTTGCTACTCTGAAGTTTAGCCGTTGTGGACACTGTGAGAATAGTCAGTGGGGAGTGGAGGGGTGGGGGGTGGTTAGCCAGTGTGTGGACACTCTGGGAATAGCAGGTGGGGAGGGGTAAACCAGTGTGTGGACACTGTAGCTGGTGCCAGTGTAGCCATTATAGGGATAGCCAGTGTGGACTCTATAGATGGTATGGATGCTGTAGAAAGAGCTGGGGTGGGGACGCTATAAGACTAGCTGATGTGGACACGGTAGCTGGTATATACACACTATAGGAATAGCTGGGGTGGGCGTTAGCCAGTGTGGACACGAACTCTTGTGGACCCTTCGGGGCGTTGACGAGGGTCTGGACCCCTTTCAGTAACAGCTCTGTCATTCCTGGGATGTGGGCTGTTGTTCCCAGGTGCGCTTGGAGCTCTGTACCAGTTAGGGCAGGACCAGGCAGGAAATGGAGCGGGCCCTGGTGTCTGTCCGTCATGTGCCACATAGCCTCCATTGGTACAGCGTCCATGGTCCCATAAGGTTATCCTAGAGTTGAGAGATGCTGGTCATAGCAGACATAACCAGAAGTAGCACGCAGCTGTCTGCACATAACACGTGTGCCTCATGTCTCTGGTGCACCTCACGATGGCTGCCGAGGTATGGGGGTACATGCCGTACCCATGGCCCCTGTAGGAAAGCCCATGGCCCCTGGCTTAGGTCTGTCAGTGTGTCCATGTGGAGGTGCCCTCCTACGGTCAGAAGTTCCCTGTCTACTCGGGGGAAGCAGCACCCAGTCTCGAGTCCCTCACACATGGTAGCATTCTTGGGGTGAAGCACACTGTGCCTCACAGCAGAGGCAGGCACAGCGGAAGTACCTGTTTGGAAGTGAGGCAGCTCACTGAACAAAACAAAGGTGGAAACTTCAGCAAGTAGCTCCGCCCACGATGTAGGCATGTCTGCACACAGGTCGCTTAACATCCTACTTCACAGAATGTACTGTGGCTAGGGAATTGGCAGTTTAGACGGGTGTTGGGGCAATGGGGTGACAAGAGCATGGCAGCTCAGGGGTGGGCCCCAAAGATCTGTGCCTCCGACCTCAGAGGGGGGCGGAGGGCTGAGGTGGTGCCATTGCAGGGGGCTGGCAGGGACGGCGCCCATGATGGCAGAGCCGGCTGAGAAGGGCACCAGGGCTTCGAGGCAGCACATCGGACCCTGGTTTCTACGCTGGTGCTAATAGCAACACTGGCCAGTGCCCAGATGGTCACGAGCCGAGACAGGGCCAGAGAGCGGGGCTCCTGTAACCGTCTAGGATGGTATCTGTCTAGAAAGCAGGGCTCTGTTTGCCCATGCTCTTCTCCAGAGGTGACCCGCACACACCAGCTGGGTGCCGTTGGTGCAGACCAGCACGGGCCCGGCGCCAGGGGCATCTGGTGAGCACTTAGTTGTCTCTCACGGTCTTCCAGAAGCCTGCCGTTCCCAGGGAGCTCTGAGGCACAGCCGGCTGTGCATTGGGCAGCCAGTGGCAGGGTCAGCAGTGTGAATCTGCTGGCCTCAAGCTCTGGGGAGCATTTCTTCAGACTCCCTTGTGCTGGAGCTGACTTGCTGGCAGTGGGCTGGGTTTAAGGCTTCAAACAAGGAGCCCCGGAGGACCGAAAGGCCGCTGCACCAGAGAAAGGACCCATGGATCGTTTCCTCTAAAGATGGCACGCCGAGAATCCCGTGTGCTGTGAGAACTGACGCCGTGTCCCCTCAGCAGGAAGGTGGTCTTGTTTGCACGTCTTCTCTCCCAGCTCATGGCTGGTCCTTGGCGGCTCGGCTCAGGGTAGAGGGTTAGGGCCTAGAGGCCTTTCGTGGTGCAGCTTCCACAAGCAGTTGGTGATGCTCCGAGTGCTCTGAGCTGGTTCTCGGTCAGAATTGGTTGGGAATCTCACTGACAGTGGAAAGCCCTGGAGGAGAAGGCTTAGACATCAGCCCAAGGTTCCTACCTGGTAGTTCTGGAAAGACAGTGAGAACTTTGGGTTCTAGAAGAAGGTGAGCTTGAGGGAGCCCTTCTGCAGAGGGCCCGCAGGGTGCCCTCTCACAGCTCTAGTCCAGACAGACAGACAGACGACCAGGAGGCTGGCTGGTGTTCAGCGTGACTCAGGGAATTAATCCGAAGACCCGAGCTTAATCATTCAAGCTCTGAGTCTTCTGAGAGGTGAAATCAAGAACACCTCTGGGGTGATTCTGACTGCCCCCTTATCCGAGAAGGGTGATGTCGCCCACCTCTCAAGTTCTGGGAGACTCGGGGTCCTCCTCTTTGCTGTGGCCCCGAGACCCTGACGGTCACTTTGTTTCCGACAGAGGCGGCCTCAGCAACATGCTGTTCCAGTGCTCCCTGCCCGACGCGATGGCCACCGTTGCTGACGAGCCCCGGACCGTGCTGCTCCGGCTCTACGGAGCGATTCTCCAAATGGTGAGCGCCTGCGCGGCTTTGGGAGTGGGAGGGGCCGTGTTAGGTTTGATCGTCCTTTCCCCTAAAGTGTCTGGGAAGAGAATGAGTGTAAGTATTTGACTGATGCTCTCGAAGTATTGCAATAGCGGCTGTCACTTGAGCTGGGCTGCACAGCTTGCCCTACTGTTTTGCATCCTAAGTCCATTCCTGTTTCTAACAGGCGTATTAAGTAAATTAGTACAGATATGGCCCCGGTTTTATACACAGAGAAGAGATCATGCTGGTTAAATCTCTAGTACTCGCTTTTTCTTTTTTCCATTCCTTTCAATTGTATCAAGTTGGTGAGAATAGACAGCAAGACGTGCACCAATCTTAACAGCTTCTACATAAAATCAGACGCCATTCTGCTTGGCTAGCCATTCTCACCCCCTCTTTCCAAGAGCTCTCCCAGGAGCATGAACTCGCTGCCCCCCCTGAGGTCTCATCCCATTCTTCCCGTTGCGAGAGTCATTTGATCCCACAGAGATCGGAGCAGAGTTTCATGCCCATGGCAGACCGTTGACGTTAAATTATTGTTTGGCTTTAAGAGAACCTCAGTGGGTATTTTTGGTTTAAGATGTAAAGATTATCTCGGGGCAATGGTTGAGGAGTTCACCCACTCTCTGTGGCTCCAGAAAGTCTAGAGTCCATGAGAAATTGAGGTGCTCTGTTGGGCATTTTTTTGGAAATCTTTGGAGCTCTTACCCTGAAATGTTCAGCGTAGAGCTAGCGTATTCCAGTCGTGCACGGAAGGCGCTGCGTCTACAGCAGAATCCCCGCCATCCTGGAGGCCGCTGCCTGCTGGAGGAAGTAGGCGCCCAGTGACTTATTAACCTCCCGTGGAGATTTCTTGAAATCTTCGCATTTGTTAGATTTGCAATCTTTTAAAATCTTTGATATGACTTAAGTGATTTTATACAGTTTAGTTTGTCATTTAAGTAGATCATTTGAATTGCCTGATCAGAGCAATGATAGGATACTATCAATAACCAGGTTTGTTGTTGTTGTTTTTAACTATGCTGTGAACTTACTGACCATGTGGAAATGTTTGGTGGGTATTTCTGTGGAGAAATTAATGCCGGTTTTCATCTTCTTTGCAAGGGCCCCTCATAGCTCCATAAAGGAGAGCTGGTTGGTGTCTGATTTAATTGTTTAAAAGAATAGTCTGTTTCGGCTCTTATCTACTCAGATTTAATTTTTTTGAAAAGTCTGTTTCACCTGGACCCACAAAGCGGTTTATGTCCACACCTGGATTCTTTGACTCCATCTTTAGAAATCGTAAGGTGGAAGCCTGCAGTCTAGAAGTGGATTTGTTTAAAACTCAGCAGCATGGGAACGAACCTTTCTTTGTCTCACTGTTCCTGACTGTCAGGCTGCGGAAGCAGTAAAGATTGGACCGGGCCGGATCCCGTCAAGCAGGTCTGCAGGTCCCATAGCTCTTCCACAGCAATGTGTGTCTTACCACAAAAGCCGGGGGTCACGCTGTCAGGAGGTCCACCCAGCTGGCCCAGAGCCAGGGCCTCCGTTGAAACTACTTCGCAGCCACCGGCCCCTCTGTGGTGGTGCTCAGCAGAAGATGCCAAGTTCAGCTCCCCTGCCAGCCCGGGTTTCCATGTCATCGAATTGCACTTAGTGCGCAGCCTTTGAAGGGAGCACTCCACAAGGTCCCTCTGGTAGTTTTAATGAGCGAAGCCTTTTCAGTAAGAACAGTCTCCTGCTCATTTGCATTTAAGCAATCCTTCCACAGCCCGTCGGTGGCCCCCTGCTGAAAGGGCAGGTGATGGAGCCTGTGGCGTGGGAGTCTGACAAGACTGAGCTTTTCTTCCTGACGTGAGTGGAAGCTTTCTCTGGGCGCACATTTTTGCTCCTCCTCCAACCAGATGCAATCAAGTAACTCAGGAAAGGACATAGGATCATGGAAGCCGCTTCAGATGGATTGAACTCGCTTGACTGGTTTCCAGAGCGACAGCGGGCACTTGGCACATCCCTCCCCAGTGGTGTTTTTGCCAGACTGATGTTGACTGAGTTTCTCTTCCCCATGCCCCTCCACTGACGAAGCCTGGGAACCTGCTGGCGGAAGCATTCTGGATAGATTTTGTTCCTTAAATGAAATGAAAACTTGCTCTGTGAGTAAATAGGCAAATGTCTAACCATCACCCAGTTAACTAGACAGCAGACGCCTTTTCATCGAAGGAAAAACATCCGCCATTGATTCCCTTCACGGGGAATCAGCAGAAGGAGCCCTGAGCCCGAGCACACTTCTCCACGTCTCCCTTCTCCTTTTCCGGGCCCAGCTGTCAGCTAGGCGTTGTGGTCGGTGGACAGCGGGGTGCATGGTAGAGGTTGCTGAGGAAGGCTCGGGGACCGACCCCGCTGACCCTCCTGTGTCCCAGCACCACCCCAGCTTCCTTCCACATGGCTCCCAGTCAGCCTGAATCGCCAGTTCTGTGTGTTTGTTTGAAAAGGGCGTGGAGCACTCATTTGCTGGTTTATGAGCAACTGTTTGGAATCAGTCCAGCCTGTAATGGAGGAAGGGACATCAGTAGTTTATACAGCCACCACATAAAGGCCAGACTGGATAGGAAGTGGCCAGAAGGGGTCAGGGCAGAGCCCCAAGAGGGAACCACATGGCTGACCCATGGTGAGGTCTCAGATGGAGGTGAAGGGGCACAACGAGGGCTCAGTCTTCCTGCCCCGTTGCTCCTCACTCGGCCTCACAAGCAGGCAGCCCTGCATGCGCCTTTGGGCCCCCACGGGGAGTGTAGCAGTCGTTCCCCCCCATCAGCCCCATCAGTAGGGCAGTGGGAGCCTTTAAGGAGTTAGAATGTGCTGCTGCTTCGAAAAATGGCCCTTGGAGACAGCGCACAATGACAGGCCCGGTTATTCTGTCCCAGTGTGCGGCTTCACAGTGTGGCCCGTGGGCTCGCCTTAATCTTCTGTCCCCTCTTTCCTTGTCTCACTGTGGTGCTGCGAGCCCCAGGGTCCTCCAATGGCGGCAGCAGCGAGGTGGCTGCTCTTGGCTTAGTTCCTTCAGGGTTAGTAGCAGGCCACCCACGTAAAGCCTTGTGAATGGGGCTGAGCTCAGTTTCTGTCCCCCAAATGTGTGCCTGCAGCCCCTGTGCTGTATAAGACGAGACCTGGCAGACTTCCTCCCTGTGGCTGGAGGTTTTATTTGATTGGTAGGGCCTTGTGAAACATCCTGGTCCCACCAGGGGATGAATGAGTCCTTTGTAATCAGCACGGGAGAAGACAATGGTTCCTAAAACCGCTGTGCACGATCTATGCTGTGCGTGGTGCATGCCGTTACTGCACACGCAGCTGCCGCTCTGATCACGCACTTAACACGGTCTGTTTCACACAGACTCGTGTCCATCTCGTAAGGCGATTATTTCTTGATGAACTCAACTCTACAGATCACCCCTCACTAAGCGAGGGCCACTTCGAAGATGTTTTGAGACGTAATAGTTCTGCCTTTCCATTGTGGGAAGAGAGGTCATCCCTAGAAGAGAGCCTGCAGCTGTCTGCTGAGCTGGAATGTAACTGGATCTTTTTCCTCTCCAACACCGGAAGGAGCCCGCACCTGACAGCGCCCATGTAGCCGCCTTTGCAAGGAAGCGAGTGTGGCTGGCTGCCCGTGCGTAGCCGGCTTGGTTGTTTACCACGATGGCAGAAGATACAGCGTCTGTACCTATGTTCCCTCTGTGTGACCTGTGCCGATTGGCTGACGGCTCGGAGGCTTGTTTGTCTGCCAGGTATACTGTGAGCATGACTGCAGAGACCCGGCCTGGCTGTTCCCCGTGCTCATAGGCGTGAGAGTCCACACACGCACCGCAGGCCTCCCTCCGAGTGCTGTCTGAAAAATGTTGATGTCCTGAGGGGAGGAGGGGGTGGTTGTAAGTTGTGGAAGGGCTAATACTCGTGCATGTTTGAGTACTAACCATAAAAAGATGAAAGGTGTCGAGGCACAGAGCAGATACTGATAATTTGAAAGAAAATTTGGGTTTTGAAAGCAGAAAACAAAATGACGTGTGTCATGCCACACACACACACCCCCCATTCTTCCTGAAGTCAAAAATAAAAAAAGGGAACTATAGTAGAATAAGAGAGAACTCAGTGATAGTGATATTAAGTCCAGGCTGTTGAAAAGCCAAGTGGCTGTTTACAAAGACTGCCCGTAGAAATCAGGTCACACTTGGTGTGCACAGACAGTGCCGAGCCCTGCCAGAGACGTCCCCAGAGGCTGTGAGAGGATGCCTTGTTCTGAAAAGGTGACCGGCAGTCCCGGCTACAACTCCGACTGGCCCTTACAGGCCGTGTGTAACTTGTTCCTCCCTTTGAAAGGATTGGAACCACCCCCTCCTGGAAACAGATTCTTCATCAGAACCCTCTTGGCTTGCTGCATGTGTTGTGCTTGTATTTCACTGAAAAGGCTAACGAAGTCCCCATGCACCAAACCCACTCTCCGCCCACTGGCTTTCAGTGGGCCCCATCTCAGAGCGGCCCTCTAGGACGGGGTATACCTGTCCGTTCAAGTCGTTGTTGCCGGAGCAGACCACGCCTTGTCTTTCTTCCAGGGAGCAACCGCTGGGTTCAGTCCGCTGTGTCACCAGGATATTACCGTCAGGCTGAAAAGGAGCTGTGACGACAGTCCGGCACGCTTAGCCAGGGGCTGCCTGCAGTGGGAAGACACTTTCTCACTGACCTTAGGTCATTGGGAGTCGACATTTTTGTTTATTCTGCTTTTTAAAAATGCCCTTTCATATCCCCTTGTATTTGGAGTACAGTGTCATGATCCCAGGTTTCTAAGCAGAGTGAGCAAACAGCCCTCTGAGACAGGGGTTACACATTTTGCCTAGTGTCACCTGATCCATTGCTCCGACCCAGTGTTTCTCTGGCAACTACTCTCCGGAGGCACTTGCCAAAGGCCACGGGCCTTCCTTCTGTGCCCACCTGGTGCCGCCTTCTGGTAATGTAATCCACCTCAGGCGACTGTCTCTACTTTGGACACGCTCCAAATGCCTCTGTCTTGCTGGGGGTCCAGCTTCCGGTCCCTGGAGCGCAGACCGGAGCGCAGCCGGCCCCCCGGGAATATCTGTGTCGGGTGGCGTGAGGGTGTGGGAGACGCGCCACTTCAGCTGTCTGTGCATGTGTTCTCTGCTGCAGGCTTACCCATGCGATCGTGCCAGGTGACAGACACGATTCACGGTACAGTATGCGGCCTCGGGAGGCGGAGCCCCTCTCCAGCTGTTGGTCTTTCTCCCTTTTTGTCCTTGGGCCCCCAAAATGCTTTGTACAGACACAGTTGTAATGCTTGTTAAGTGGCACCAGCTACAGTCTGTGCTGTGCTTTAAAAAGAAGTACTGTGATAGGGTGTCAAAATGTTACTCAGATTGAATATATCCCTTTTGGGGTATTTGTTTTATTTCTGCCTTTTTTTTTTAAATTTTTATTTTTAGCCAAAGCAAAACAGATCCCCCCACTTCTGTTTCCTCAGTAGAAAATGACGAGCGTTTAGTACTTTTAGAAATACCTGAGCCTCAACCCTGCAGATGGAATCTGGGGTCCCACTGCCCTCCATGGCCTTCTACAATCCAAAGGGACTCACTTAGGGACTTCAGCCTTTAAAGAGATGCCACCTAGGCACATGGACCCACCTCCTCACCATCAACTCGTGCCTCTCCCAGGCCCCAGCGGGGTCACCTTTCTGAACGTCCCGCCTAAGGTCCTGACAGCAGCCCAGAGAGCCTGAGACGTGAGGACGCTCCTGGGAAACTGTTGCGTGCACGCCACCCCCAGGCGTTCTTGCCTCAGCTCGGTCAGCTCTGGGGGATGGAGACCCCCATGGGTTAGCCGGCTGGGGAGGTCCTGTTCGCTGGGCTCCCACACGCCTGGGTGAGCTAGCTCGTGGATTTAGTCTGCCCGTGTAGTGACGCCCATCCAGTAAGCCACTGCATGTGTTCAAGGAAGTTGAAAGCATCACATTACTTTAGGGTGGGCCGTGGGGTAATTAACATTCTTCTCAAGACAAGACTGAGGTGGTCAGGAATCAGGAAGACTAAGTTACTGTTGTTCCCAGTGCTCCTGCAAGCCTGTCCTCTAGAAGAGTTTCAGAAAGCTGTCAAAAAAGCAAAGCACACACAATGTTTCCATTCCTTTCCTAGCCATCTGGGAGTAGGACGGTCAGGCCCCCTGCGAAGAACCCAGACTGCAGTGAGGGCACGGATGAGTCAGGGCTGCTGAAGGCTGGAGGATAGCAGGGTTCTCTGCCCCCAGCAGGACCTCACGTGCCGTCGTCACCTTAGGGTGATGCCCTTCTCTCAGATGGTGAAGCCCAGAGGGGATAGGGGCTGCTCGCGCTCGCTCTCTCTCTCTCTCTCGCTCTCTCTCTCTCTCTCTCTCTCTCTCTCTCGTGCCTAGTTCCTTAGTCATTCATTTGTGACTCCCAAGATGTTTAAAAGACCACAGCCAATTTACTGACTGAGCCATTTGGTTCTTTTTTGCAGGGAAAGAGTGTTACATAAGCTCCTACAGACTCTTTATTTGTAGTATTACATTTCTGTTGTCACAGTAGTATTACAACATTATGACTGGTGATGATTTCTTTCGTAAGTGCCGTTTTATTTCACCGCCTGTCGTCTTTGTAGCCGACTCCGCACGTCTTCCAGCCTGTCCACAAGCAGGTGGCCCAGTAGCACCGTGTATCTTTACAGAGGTCTTGAAAGTAACTCTCAGGTGTCACAGATGTTTTTAACGGCCTTTGAGTTAGCCGTAGGAGCCCTGCTGGTGAGGTGGTTCTGCGTAGGACTGCTCAGTTCAAGGTCAGCAGTGCCCCGTGGGAGAAAGACAGGGCTTTCTACCCTCATCAAGTGTTACAGTCTCAGAACCCCCAGGGGCAGTTCCCCCGGGTTCTACAGGATGCTGTGAGTCAGCCTCAGCCCTTTGGCAGTGAGCTCAGCTTTGCGTGAGAGCAGTCTTTCTTGAGCTCGGGGACGAGCACAGTTCTAGGGACAGCTAGGTGTCCTCCCACATGGTGCAGCTGAGTGTCCCGTTTGGTTCCCCTCCTGACTTAACAGGGACTGGTCAGGTGACAGGGGTTTCCCAGGCCCGCTGGCAGAGGCAGGTTGAGGAAATGTACCCTCTCAGGGCACCAGGTCTCTTCAACCGCCAGAGACGGAAGCTCCCGGTACACCGGGTTGCTTAGAAGAGAACGCTGTCGAAACCGAAAGCTGTGTTGGACACAGTTGAACTCAATGCTAGTTTCTCATTCCCTCCTCCAAAGCAAGGGGATGTTTGGAAGTCCTTCATAGTAGTAGCATTACTTTCATCACCTTATTTCAAGAGCCAGCACCTTTCACCGTGATCTTTGCCAGAAAGAGGAACATTGGAAACCTGGTACCAAGTGTACTGACTATAATGAAATTGACATGCACTGTAAGCGCTCCTTGATAAATCATAGAATTTAGATTTTTAGAAGCTTAAGTTTCTACTGTACAAATTCTTGACCACACAAAGCAAACTTAACTTCAGAAACCGCCTATAGCTTTAAGAGCAAAAGTGGAGAGATAAAAATCACCCCCTGTGGTACTGTTCCCCTTTCACCCATTCCATTTCCTGCTGCGCAGCTCGGCTTCCGATAGCTCCTCTTGGGAACGGAGCCAGATCTAGGGAGAATGGGCGGAAGGAAGGAGGTCATCTCCAGTGACTTTCTCAGCAGCTCTCCGCGGCATCATTCACACACTGGACACACGCAGGCCAGTGATTTCTAGCATCTTTAGAGTTGGGTGGCTTCTTACAGAAAGAAGCATTTTGATTTCTCGGGTCTTGATATTTTAATGCTTAATTTTAGATTAAAAAAAAGTAATTATGGGAATGTGAGGCCCATACAAAAGTGGACAGAAGGGGTAATGCCCACAGGTATCCACTCCCCACTACCCTTCCCCTTTTCCCCTGGGGCTCCTAGGGAGCAGATTTCACCAAACACCCACTCCATCAAGGCGACTCCCCCTCACAGTGGGCCCTGTGGGACAGAAGGGAGCTGGTCTAGAATGAGTCTTGAAGGGAGCAGCTGCTGGGTTGAAAATGCTGGATACTTACCCCGTCCCACCGCCAATGCTTCCTGAAGCACCTCCCCACCATCCTGGCGATTTCAGTTCCCGCAGGAGACGCTGGAATAGGTTGTCACAGAGCTAGGCCGAGAAAAAGGACACGTGATGCTGAAAACAAACATTCCAATACCTGTGCCAAAGTCCACCGATTCCCAAGGTCTTGGAGTTCCTCTCCTGGCCTCCCATCCAGCGATGTGAGTGGGCCCCTTCCCGCCTCACCTCAGGGCTTCCCGTCCCGGGACCGTGCACCTCTCACCCTTGTTAGAGACAAGGCGCCAGGGAACCCGTTCCTTCTCTGCTGAGGAAACAGACCAGGGCGTGGATCACGCAGAAGCCCACCTCACCTTCCTGATGGTGCTCCCCGAGGGGGGGGCCGGGCCGGGCACATGACACAAGGGCACATGTCCTCTGTGAGATGTTAAAGGGATGGTGATGGCACTAACCCATTTGTCACTTTGGATGACATGGCTTTCTTCCAAGAGCACCATCAGATGGGGAGAGGGCCTTCTGTTGGCTACGTGGCCCGTTCACTGTATCTCCCTAAGAAGATACAGTTAGAGGAGGGACCACTTGGGTATAACGAGGGGTATGTAGAATGTTCTGCAGGTCAAATCCCGTTACAGCATGTTTCAGATGGTCTCCAAATTCCTGATGTGTTAACATATGAGTGTTAATGTATATCAAACTGTAGGGCCTCCTTTAATCTTCCTGCAGGGAGGGGAAGTGTGGGAAATGATGGCATTGGGGGGGAGGGGCATTTTAATCTTGCTATCTCGTTCTATTGAACAGCGTTGCCGGTGTCCCCAGGGCTGGGATCATGGATGTAAGTGCTCCCTTGTCTTGGGTGCCCTTGGAGTTTGCTGGCCTTGGGCCACATGGTCCCGAGTGCCTTCAGCATCAGCATTTGCCTGGTGCTTTGGGGGATTCATCCAAGGTGGTGCCCCTCGTCCTTTGGGGCTCCTGGACCATGTGGAGAAGTGACGCCTCGCGTCTACATGGCCAGGAACAGACTGGAGTGGAGGAAGAGAAAAGAAAAGCCTCCCTAGTTACTCCTTCCCGGGGCCACGTCTGGCTTCCGTCCAGCCGTCAGCAAAGGCCCAACTGCATTTGGTGGTATTTTGATTTCGTGGCATTTGGTGTAACGGGATTTAACCTGCAGCCTCTCTCATGAGAGCGATGCGGAAGACCCAGGTGAAAGTACCCTCTCCTCATTTGTATTTGCTGTCCTCTGTGCCAGGGTACTGCACTGTGTGTTAAAAGCCTTTGAAGATCATGTACGTGCAGGCATTAATCATTGCCTTTTGCAGATAGCTTCTCCACGGACATGGGTTATTGATTCTGTTGACCCTGGCTTGAGCGGGACGGACCCCCGCAGCCTGTGTGTCACAACAGCCTGACGCGCCTGTGGGCTGGGGGCTCCGGATCTGCTGTGGGGCCTGGCTGCTGTCAGCCACTCGGCGTTCCGGACGGTGCTAGAGTAGCTGGTGTTGCTTAACGAGGCGTTTTTCCCGCCCACACCTTTCACCCTCGGCACAGGTATTTTTGATAAAGCTGTGGAGTGGAAAGGTATGTTTTTGTTTTTTGTTGTCTTTTTTTTTTTTTAGGGGAATGTTCAAGAATTTATCACCGTAACGCTTTTTAAGAGGCTCCTCCCTCATGTGTCTGACTTGAACAGACTTTAATTGTAACCACGAGCCACCCTCCTTTTAGAGGCAATGCTGATGTGTACATTTTTTTGACACGCTAGTTAAGTATTTGCCTGGAAATACCTTTGCCCATTCCCTTATCTTGAACGATTGTATGAGGTTGAAGCCCTTTGGGGGGTGGGGGTGGTCTGTGCCACGAAGAAGGTAGTCCCGATGCTGGTGGTCAGTAACGATCCAGTTGGTGGCTGTTGTCAGAACCCTGGTTACCAGGGCCCTGCGGTCGCATTGAGGAAAGTGAAGCAGGCGAGTCCTGTCATGGACCCACGTGTGCACACAATCCTCTTTAATGGTGGCGGGGCTTTCTAAGTAGTCAGTGATGACGGCCACCAGCGCCTGGGCATATGGCTCGTCCCCCCGGCCTGCCTGGCTGAGTCCTCACTGGCCGTGGCGTTCCCAGGTGTGCCCCTGCCCCTGGGCCGGCGTTGGCCTGCAGGACCACGCGGCTCTGTTAGCAGCCAGCCAGCACGACCATCTTGCTGTAAGACTGCTGGGAAGAGCGTGCTCTGCCTACTGTCCTCCCGCAGTGAAATTGTTCCGCGGCTCGGGCACGCAGGGTGGCTGGTGAAGCTTCCGCTTTGGTCCCCCGGCACAGCCCTTTCCCCCAAAGAAGCAAAGCTATCTCTGAGGTGTCGGTACCCGAGGTGGAGATGTACAGGGTCCCGAGGTGGCTGCCGGTCCTGCCCATGGGCTTGGTGTGTTTGTAAGCCCTGACTGCCCTGCTGCTGCCACCCGCGTGTTCCCGTCTCACCAGGAGTGTCTGCTTCTCTCGTCCGTAGAGGTCCTGTGATAAAGAGGAATCCGAGCAAGCTCAGAGTGGAAATGAGTTTCAAGTAAGTAACGAAGTCTGCTCTGCCCCTGCGCGAACTGCGACCGCGGTGCCTGCCGCCCTGGGAAAGCCCTCCTGGTCAGTCGTAGAGGGAGCCACCGCAGCGAGACGGACTGTGTGCAGGGTGGGCGGCAGGGGCCTTCCGGGCAATTGAGGCAGCATGTCTTGCTGGCCATCTTGACAGCATAGCATCTGGGATGCTCAGAAATGGACACTCTGGGTGCATAGTGTCCCAATGCCGCCAGCGCCGGTGTCTCTCATGCCTGTGGCCCATGCGGAGAAAGCTGGGTCACTCACTGCCCAGCTGCTCTCTTCCCTGGGGGCCCCATTGGGCTTCTTCCCTGGCTGAACAACCTTGTTTCCTGAGCTTGAGCAACCCCAGTCTCTGCAAAGGTAGCAGGTTTGAACTGGGAGAGCAACAGGAGGGTCCCCGACCACTTATGGAGGCCCAGAGTGGGTGTCTGGGCAGTGAAGCAGTGACTTCTAAGACACACACACACACACACACACACACACACACACACACACACACACACACACACACACTGGTTTTGCTAACGGTATACTAAAGATTAAAAAGTAAAAGCCAATTTGCTGTTCAAGACCTCTCTACAGTTCAAAAGCAAAGATGCCCCTCTGAGGACTGAGGGGCACCTGACCCCAGCCGTGGTATTTCAGTCACCTCAGGTACATGCAAAGCTGGGCAGCGAATCAGGAAGACCACAGAATTGGTGGTGCCTTTGAGTGGCCGTGGGGGGGAGGGGACTGTTGGACATACCACGGACCTTCAGAAGAAGGAACGCATCTGTCTGGCCAGAATGCCTGTACTTTGGGCGCAGTTATCAGGAGAGGGACACGTCTGTCGACAAGGACGTCGTGCCAGGAAAGAGGCAGACCCTGACCGAGGCGGGTGACCTGGTGGTTGCAGCGATGGGCTCCAGCCTGGCTCCGTCATTGGGACGGCTCTGTGGGACGTGACTCGGTGACCCCCGCAACAGCAGCGCTCCCACAGCTCCTGCTTCTCAGGGTGGGTGTGTTGCCTTCCTTGCCATGACACAGGCCTACAGACTTTTGCTCGGGGCCTGGACTGGGGAGAGCCTTATTCAGTCTGCACCCCCACCCCCACCCCAGAGCCAAACCGGAGCCTAGCAGGAAGCAGGGAGACAAAGCAGTTGTCCGGCACCCACCTTCCAGAGGGTTGTTAGGGTGTTGGGAAGGAGCGGGCTTCTGAAGGGTGCCGGGATCTGAGCAGCAGGTCAGAGCGAGCACACCTGCGATGGCAGAGCCTGCCTGCGGGGCTCGCAGGAACGAGAATGGCCTGAAGCCCCAGGACGTGGAGTTCCCCTGCCGAGCTTCCTTCCCCAGTGACCTCAGACGTGACCCTGGGCCCGAGATCAAACTCTGGTCGCACACACCGCAGACCCCCCTTGATGCCCCGCCCCCAGAAGTGTCCCCAGGCTCCCACGTCATAATTTGCCCGCTCGTCTTGACTGGAAAGCACTTTGCTGTCGGGGCAGCCTCCTGACTCACTCGTAGGGAGCCTGGAGAGCCAGGTGGCACTGCCTCGCGGCCTGTCCCAGGCTGCCATCACGCTCCCGCCAGCGGCTGGTGGCCTTCAACGTCAGTGTCCGAGGGGGAGGGTTCCCCTCCTTTGTCACATGGCCCTTCCGCTTCGAGGTCTCGGCTCTATCCTCGTAGTGGGGAGGAAGGTGTCTCGTATCTTTGACCCGGCACTGCAGACGTGCTGTGGTGGCTTCTTGGGGTCCGTGGTGCTAACAGAGTGTGTTACTGAGAACGAACCCTCCACAGGAGCTGGGGGAGCTTGCTCCCTCCCTTCCGCCCTGCCGAAGCCAGCCGGGTTGACCTCACCAGCACCTGACGCGCAGGCCCCCCAGTCCATCCTTGTGACAAGAATGCTCCTTCCTCTCCCCGGCTCCTCTCGCTGCTGCCCCGCTGGGGCTAGTGTGGTGGGCAGCCCCTCCCCTAGGAGGGCGTCCAGTGCCAACTGGTTGGTTGGTGGTTTGGGGGTTTTCCCTTCTAAATGGGACTGATTGGTCAGTCACAAGTCAGAATGTACACAGACATGCACAGCTCGGTAGCCTCTTCCTGGGCATCCAGCGCCATGGCTGGCTTTCCGGCAGCTGGGCCGCCATTCCCACCCTCCTCCTCCTCCTAGTCCTTCCTCCCTGCTGGCCAGGCACTCTGGCCCCAGGGGGAGCTGGGCCCGTCTTTTGAGGGGCTCTTGTTGCTTTGACCCCATGAGAGAGTGCCTCCAAGAGCATCGTGCTCACAGCCGGCCTTGCTCGGCTGACGATTGGTAACGGACACCAGGCAGTGGGTATGTGTCAGACTGGGTACTCGAGCAACCCACCCCCACCCCGTTTGCAGTCAGAAATCTCGGAAAAGTGTAGAGAGAAACAGAAAGCCTTGCCCATTTGGCTGGAAGAAATTGATGTGTGGGGGTTAGCAGCAGCACCCATCTATTCGAGGAGCTGGTCACTTGTCCTGGACCCTTCTTCAGCCACCCCTCTCCCTAGGCGACCTCATCCAGGACTCCAGGGTTTGTGTCTTTGAGCAGGCGTCCTCCCCTCCCACCCCCACCACACTCCACGCTCCGTTACCTCTCCTTTGCCACAACCACCCAGGCTGTCGGTGTGGGGACTCCCAGAATGTAAGCTCCCTGAGGGCTGGGGGCCTTCTGTGCCCACTCTTGTTTCCCAGGTGCCTGGCACAGGCACGGGTACCCGGCACGTGGCTGGACTTCTGACGCCAAAGTGAAAACAGTATTGATCATCTCTGCAGAGAAAGCAGGGCTGTGTTCCTGCCATCCCCACCCCCAACAGTGCTAGGACAATGCTAGAAGATTCCAACGTGTCCCCATCGCTGATATGTGGGCTGCACAGCTCATTCCACCGGAGGCCCGGGCAGCGCTGTAAGCGTGGTGGCCATTTCCCAGCAGTTCGTGCTGACTTCCTGTCGTGTATGGTCAGTCTTCCAAGATGGCAGCTTTGGGGAACCGTGGAGAGCCACCTAACTCCACGTGCACTGGGAAACCAGGACAGACGTGTGGCTCGCGCACTTCCACTGTAGGCTTGATGGTGGTGACCTAGAGCATGTCTTCAAGCCTGCCTGTCCTGGTCACCAGTGTCGGGCCAGCCCAGTGCCCTGCAGCCTGCCGTGCTGCCCAGAAGGGAGCTGAGAGCACGGTGATGGCTGCGGAACTCGGGGTGCCTGGCTCCAAAACCCCACTCGCTGGCGATGGCTGGGGACACGGTTGGATGTTTTGAGGTGGGAGATTGGGCAGCCGGCCGAGTGCTGCAGAGAGCCGCAGCCTGGCGGTGCCTTCATTTCGGCCCTGCGTGTCAGTCCCGTGGCCACGGGGCTCTGGGCTGCGTTGCCCAGGCTGGCTGCTCCGTGGGCGGCAGTGGCGTGTCCGGTGAGAAGGACGTTCTCGAGCCTGTTGGGTACGGAATCTTGCTCCGGGGGCAGGAGTTTGGTTGCTGGCATGTGCATACCAGTGTTGCCGGCTAGTAAATAAAGCCCTGGCTCAGAAGAGGGGCGAGGCCATCTGGGGACCACCGGCAGACTGTCCCCTCACCCTCACCCTCACCGCGGAACATGCCCGGAGCGCCCTCTCGGTCTCCCGGCTGCTGGACTGGACGCCAAATCTGCTGGAGGCACATGGGCCCTCGCCAACCCTGAGGATACTCTTCGCCTTCAGAAGCGATGGCCCCTGTGCCGCCATCGCACCAGGCAGTGTGGGAAGCCCACAAATCACAGGGTCTTTGCCAAGAACCCCCTTTCCTAGGAGTGAGAGTTGAGGTGCTGTAGTGGCCGCGGCTGCCACCACCAAGGAAGGGCACCTGGCACCCAGCACCCACAGGAAACGTGGGCCTTGTCGTTGCAGGGGGCCGAGGCCATGGTCCTGGAGAGTGTGATGTTCGCCATCCTCGCTGAGCGGGCTCTGGGCCCCAAGCTCTATGGGATTTTCCCCCAGGGTCGCCTGGAGCAGTTCATTCCAGTAAGTCCTGGGACGGCCTCAGACTCCCAATGCCATCTTGTCTGAAGAGAGACCTTGTCCCCAAAGTTGCTGGCAGGGTCTCCTGATGCTGCCCACCTAGGCTGGGCCCTTGGGTGCCTATCCTCTGATGAGCCCACTCCTCACTCCCCGCTGCATCTCTGGGCACATCCCACCACACACGCTCACTCTCCGCACATGTTCTAGTTGCCCCACGGTGGAGGATGTCCCACCCCGTGTGCCCTCACCCCTGCTCAGAGCCTAGTTTGAATCCCCATTTCACGAAGTCAGGGCTCCTTGAACGCTGACCAGTGTGTTGCTGGGACACTGACGGTGAGCCGAGTGTCCCTGCCATCGTCCCAGCTCCGAGATGCAATGGGCAGTGCTGGGCCTTCAGTGAATGTGCTGGCTGGGGGGTGGCAGGGCTGGCGGCCTGCACTTTCCCTCACAGGCCCCAGTACTGCTGGCCACCCTGCATGTGTGTGCCTGCGTGCACAAGGGAGGGCCGGCAGGAGGCTCTAGATGTAGCCACCACTGGGCCCTGCCCATGCCTAGGGGGCCGAGGGCGGAGTGCAGTGCAGTGCCCGTCAGACACTGGCCCCTGCGCCTCAGGGAAATGTGTGTTCCGTTCCAGAGCCGGCGATTAGACACCGAAGAGTTAAGTTTACCAGACATTTCTGCAGACATCGCTGAGAAAATGGCCACCTTTCATGGCATGAAGATGCCCTTCAACAAGGAACCCAAGTGGCTTTTTGGAACCATGGAAAAGTAAGTGGGTCAGCTCCGGGCGAACGTGGCTGATTACACTGAAGACCCTGCCCTGCGGGCTCCAGGAGAGGCAGTGCTTTGTGGGGCTCGTGAGCAGTTCCCGGGAGACAGTGTTTGGGAAAACTTGTTGGCAGGGTTGGAATCACAGGTGGGGCAGGGTGCTGACCCTTTGCCCTCACTGTTTGGCAGATACCTCAATCAGGTGCTGAGAATTAACTTCACCGGGGACAAGAAAACAAAACTGCACCGACTCCTGAGCTACAACCTGCCTGTGGAAATGGGGAAGCTGAGGTGAGCGAGCGCTGGCCTGAGCAGCACATGCAGCCGGGGAGCGGCAGCGGTCTCGCCGTCACCGGCATGGGCACTCGCATGGTGCCTCGGCCGGCCGTGGCGTTTCACTGGGGGCGGGGGTATTGGTACTTTCTCTCCTTTTGTATCTGTGTGTGTGGTGGTTTGGGTGGAAGGCTCCAGAGCCGAGCAGTTTTCTGCTCACCCATGTGGACACACTTTGTCCGCCTGTCCTGTCCCTCCCTCCAGTCAGTCAGCGGGTTTCCTGAAGGAACTGGGATTCCACATGGGTTTAAGCAGAAGGTGGGTGTGCTCGGGTGGGCAGAGTGGTCTTGCTCGTGTGTGCATGCGCGCACGCTCACGCGTTTTCTGGTGTGTATAAAAGTCTGTGAACTCGGGCGATGAGGCGGGGCATAGACATTATGGAAGAACTTGGAAACACTGTGACAGCGACCAACCTGTGGCTCAGACACTGGGCGGATGCTTGCTGCGGGATGTGCTGGGCGCAGAATTGCCCAGACCTGGAGGCCGTGTCTGGGCTGCAGGGGCCTCCACTGGACAAGCGAGTCACAAGAGGCTGCCCTTGCTTTCCAGAACGCTGCTCGAATCCACTCCGTCTCCAGTGGTGTTTTGTCACAACGACTGTCAGGAAGGTAAGGACCGCTCCCATCCTGCTCAGGCGGGCCGTGTGGCTGACTCCCTGCTCCCAGGTCACCCTGGGCGTGCACGAGCAATGCAGACAGTCACAGTGCGCAGCCGCCGGGGAGGCTGGCCTCCCTCTTGGAGACTTGGACTGCCGTGTGGATGTGGTAGGAGGAGCCTCCTGTTAGGGAATGCCAGTCCCTGCCCCTCTGTAAAATCTGGACTCACAGAGAGCAGGGCGGGCGGGGCAGAGCCTGTCTGGTGGCGGTGCTCCCACTCCCGGATTTAAAATTTCCCTGGAGCATCCATCGGGAAAACCACCCAACCAGCCAGGGAGAAAGCAGCTGGCCTGTGTCACCAGGCCAGGCTTTGCCCTCCGCGCAGCGCAGCGCAGCGCAGCCCAGCCCCTCCACCCGGTTCTTGTGTTCGCGGTGGCCGGGCCCTCTGCTCCAGAAAGCGCCCAGGCCCTGGTGCCCCCACTGCCCCAGCCTGGCCCTCAGAGGTCCCACCCCCCCCCCTGCGAGGCGCAGCTTTGCCATCACTGCTGGGAATAGATAACAGCGCTGTGTCCCGGCCAGGCCCACCATTGTGCCTGTCATTTTGAGAGTTGTCCCCAGTTGATGATAAGCAGGCAGTCGGAGCTAGGAGGCAGGATGCCGAGGCTGCTGGCTGTGGGCATTGCCCTCCTGGAGGTGGGCTTTCTGTCCATCCCCGAGAGCTTGGCTCAAGTGGTGGCCGAATGTGGAAGGGGCTCCGGCTCTCTTCTGCATCCTCCGGGTCAGAGCCCGGAGTCACGACGTGGTGCTGGCCTCTCTCAGGTAACATCTTGCTGCTGGATGGCCAGGGCGGCTCTGAGAAGCAGCGGCTGATGCTCATCGACTTCGAGTACAGTAGCTACAACTACAGGTAGGGGTAGAGCCCCGCCCGGGGCAGCCCGGGCCCCTTGATGAGGTGAGAAAGCCCAGGCGCTTGATGAAACCCTCCCCCACTTGGTGGCAGCCCTGCAGGGGTGGGGGTGGAGGGGGGGGGGGGGGGGGGGGGGGGGGGGGGGGGGGGGGGGGGGGGGGGGGGGTAGGGGAGGGTGTCAGGGCGCAGTTCTTTGGGGTCCTGTGTGCTGGGCCCTGTGCACGTGCGTGCACATGTGTACATGCCCCCACTCGTTGTGCCCTCACGACTGCAGGGGCTTCGACATTGGCAATCACTTCTGTGAGTGGATGTATGATTACACCTACGAGAAGTACCCATTCTTCCACGCCAACCTCCTGCACTACCCTACCCGGAGACAGCAGGTAGGCCCTCGTTCCACCCTGGCCCTTGTTGCTGAAAACACACCCAGCCACATAGGCGCCAGTCTGAGATAAAGTCTCACCACCCCCACTCCGAAGGGGCATTCTGGCTGCTCCCCGCCAGCATGTCCGACCGCCCTACACAGTGTTTGCCCCGAACTTAGGGGTGAGCTGAGAGCAGCAGGGCCCACTCACTGTGTCCCTCACTTTCCAGGCCCGCTCCCGAGAGGCCGCTCCAAGTGGGTGGGACACGGCCGCTGTGGACCCGCGCAGAGCTTAACACAGTCCTTTGTCTGTTTTGTTTCCTAAGCTCCATTTTATCTCCCACTACTTGGCTGTCTTCCAAAGTGACTTTGAAGCTCTCTGCAGTGAGGAGAAGTCGGCGATAGAGGAGGCTGTGTTACTGGAGGTCAACAGGTACGGTGCCTCTGACAGTAGAGGCAGGCAGTGCACCTCGGATGTGTGTGGGCAAGGAGGCTTCTGGGAGCGCTGGCATCACCAGGCGACCCTAGGACTTGGGTTTCGTCAGGAACAGGACATTGGGTGGCCCAGGGTTGCGGCCCTTCTGGGTCAGGCGTGCGGCACGCCCTGTGTGCAAGGCAGTCATGCATGCACCTGAGTCCCAAACTTGGATCTGCACATATAGACTTCCGTGTAGTCATCAGCCACTGCGGGTCAGTCGGTCAGCACCAGCAAGGGTTGTTTGTGTGACGGGGGTGGGGCTGCTGGAAACGGAGTGGAGGATGTGGGGTGACATGAAGTGGTTTATGTGGGAATGGTCAGGGGCTCTTAGGAACGTCGAATAGGCTCCCCCAACCCAACACAGGCACTGCAGGCCATGGGGCTGATGCCATGGGCCCTGAGTAATAGAGCTGCCGCCCAGGCAGAGCCCAGCCTTGCCAGTATGGCCAGAGGCCCTTGCTTACATCCCAGGAATGAGAAGCCTGTGGGTGTGTTTCCATCGGGGAGTCTGTCTGCTGTTGGCCGCAGGTGAGTGGGGTCAGGAGAACACAGGGCCTACCTCCACCCGCACTTACCCAGGAGGCTCATTGGTGCCCATCAGGCCTGGCGGACACCGCTCGTCCCTGTGCCGGTGGACGACAGTGCCATTTGTGCTTGCAGGTTTGCCCTGGCGTCCCATTTCTTCTGGGGCCTGTGGTCCATCATCCAAGCCAAGATCTCATCCATCGAGTTTGGCTACATGGTAGGTGTTTCCTCTGCCCACCCCAGCCTGGACTCTCGGGTGCTGGCCCCTCCGCCCTGTGAGCATGTGACCCCGGGCTGCTTGCTGCTCTAAAGATGCTTCCACCCCAGAGCCTCTAGGGCCTGCCTCGCCTCCCTGCCTCAGACCAGCACTGTATAGTGGGCGCTCCAAAAATCCTGCCCTTGCCAGCCCTGCCGCCGTTAGGTGGGGGCAGGGATCCCCACCCCATCGTCCAGTCCCCGGGGCCAATGAGGATAGAAAAGCTCCTCTCATTGTTGGAGGGGTCACAGCGGAGAGTGTCAAGGCTCAGTCTCCAGAGTGGCAGGGGCTCTGTGTGGTCAGCAGCCCAGTGTGTAACCACGGGGCTGGGGCTGCACCTTCAGTTGTTTTACAGTGGTTTTGATTCACGTGAACTATTTGGGGAAGGTGTTTTAGTGTGTTTTCTTCCGTGGGCGAGATCTGTACACTGGAAATGACAAGCCATCTCTCAAAGCATAGCCCTGACCTGCAGGTGACGGCAGCAGTGTGAGGTGCTGGGCAAACACGCAGCCCCGGGCTGCCTCGGGGCAGCCCCACTCATCCCTGCAGGGACGCTGGAGGTCAGGGGCAATGGTTTTCTTCTTCAGATGGTTGAGGGCTGGGGGACGTGTGACTGTAACAGTGCCCAAGCGTCCCCACCCAGCCCAGCCTCCCATGCTGGGGCGGAATGACAGGGCTCAGCACCCCTGTAGTTCCTGGGACGAGTCCTGGGGTGGGGTGGGGGGGGTGGAGTCTTGACCGGTTTGGGCAGGGCGGACAGTAGGCTGCCAAGGGGAGAAAGCCTGGTCTCCTGTTCCCCTCTGAGCTGTCCCTTTGTGTGCTGTCTCCTAGGACTATGCCCAGGCCAGGTTTGATGCCTATTTTGATCAGAAGAAGCAGCTCGGGGTGTGACCAGGGGTGGCCTTGCCACCCCTCACCACTGGACCACATGCTGCGGAGGCAGCTGGGCAGGGCCCCCTGTGCTCTCCTCTCTGGACCTGCGGCAAGAGGGTGCTGTTGAGGCCTGGCTCCAGCGCCCAGCTGTGTATGATACTAAAGACTGTATTCAAACGGAGTAGCCTTTCTTTTACATCCCGTTCACGACCTCACCAGCCCCGGAAAAGAGCTGGGGCCGCAGAACCCCTGTGCCCGCCGGCCTAGCACCCACCACCTGGGGCTGGGAGCCTGTGGGCAGTGCTGCGTGCTCCTCCCCCCTGGATGAGCGTGCCAGGACCCTGACGGGCTTGCTCTCCGTCTCTGGGGGGAGATACCGCTGACTCCGAGGCTTTACCTGGACTGGCTCCCTTGGCCTGCTGCCAGCGGTCACGGGGTGGACGCTACGCCCCTGGCTCTTCTACCTATCTGGTTACAGGCGGACTTGACTGGCTCAAGCTTTGGCACTGTGTCTCCAGGCCTGCTAACTCCAGCCTTAGGGCAGCCGGCCGTGCTGGCCCCGTGCCCACATCCTCCCACCCGCACTTGGACCAGGTTGCGACGACCTCAGAGGCACGCCTCGTGGTTCCCTGGGCATGGCCTCTTGGGTGACCTCCTCCAAAGTGCCCTTCTGTGGTCACTCTGGGGACCAGAGGCCTGCGTGGTATGCAGGAGCAGGTGAGAAGTTGTATGTATAAAGTGCCCATTGGGGTAAACCTAGATTTTTTTTGACTCTGAATTCTGATTTGACTTGTTTTTGTCACACATTCCTGCTCCCACGGAGACTGGACTATATGACAATAAAAATGTTTAAAGAAATACCATCGAGCCGTCACCTTCGGATGTGTCCTGGGACGTGCGCTACCTTTCCCTGCTGGCCCTCGGCCTGAATCATTCTCTGGGGCCTTCCCAGGGCTGCTCCAAAGGGGGTTATCTGGGAGGCCGCGCTGCAGGCTGCGCTCAGGCTCTGGCTGCTCCATCTGTGAGCCACCCAGCAGGCCGTCTCACTGTCCCCGGCACCCAGCACTTAGCCCTGCCGTCCCCCAGGGGCAAAGCCTGAGGAGTGCGAGGACCTGGGGACGGTGGCGGCTGAGGCAGTGGGACACAGTGGCTGGGGGCAGTGTGACTGTCTACCACCTAAACAGTGTTTCTACACCCAACAGCACAAGACAAAAGGCCCTTACTCCTGCTTAAAATTGCCAGCGTTCTCACACTTGGACAAAAAGGCCCCAATTTAAAAGGGGGGCCCTGGTGCCACCGTGCAAGTGCCCGGATGCTGACTAACAGGTTGAGAGGGAACGTCCACCCGCCAGCCTATGCAGGCAGTAAAGCAGCCAGCGCCTCCCCGAGGCCCTCCACCACTCAGAACCACCTCTGCCTCCACCCCACCTCCTGGCCCAGCCTCTGGCCCTCCCCCCAGAAGCCACCCCACGGTCCCTGGCCCATCCCCACCGGAGCGACTGGTTGGCAGTGGGAAGTCCATTCTGTTCTCAGTCTGCACGCTTGCCTGGCTCCTGGGCAGAGCTTGGCCATCCCGGGTCACTGACCAAGACCTCAGCCTCCACCTGCTACCCTGGCTGTTCCTGGCCCAGCTGTTGACCACACTCCCATGAGCTCACACCAGGGCCTGACCCCCCAGAGACCCCATAGTCATTGTCAGAGGCTGCCCCCACCTCTGAACCCAGATGCTGATACCCACAAAATGTCATGGTTCCTGGCACACTCCCTCCTCACTGCCCTCCACAGCCCGCCTCAGACCTGGCCACGAGCAGAGTGGCAAAGCCCCAGCAGATAGGGGGAGCGCTGCGGGCAGCACGTGCGCCCACCCAGCAAGGGGGAGGCCTACCCTTTCTTGGACCCTCAAGGCCTTTGGTGGGGGGCACCACTGCCCAGGCAGAGCCATCTGTGCCCAGCTGGGGCCAAGCCCCAGACATCCGCCAGATCCACAAGATGCACCCCAAGCCGGTCCTTAAAGCCGGTTTGCACACCTCACAGAGGGGGAACGCACTCCTGCACACTGGCTGCCTGAGGAAATTTATCTTTTGCTGGAATGTGCTGGAAGCTTCCTCCTAGGTCTGCCCCTGGGCTGCCCTCACCTCTGAAGCCAGATGCTGTTGCGGGACCTCCACACCACAGCATTACCCCAACCCAAGGTGCTTGGAGGGCTCCCCGAGACACACCCGCTCCCCCACCACCCCCAGAACAAGACAGGCTGGAGGCAGCTCCTGGACCTCACTCTTCACTCCTTTATTTCCTCCATCGGGGGATAAGGGCGGGGCGTGTGTGTGTGTGTGAGAGAGAGAGAGAGGTGTGGGGGCTATTCCTCTTCTGGGGCAAAGGTGAAAGGGTTCAGCTTGTAGCCAGTGCCCAAGTAGAACTTGTTCTGGAACTCCACCCTGGAGGGGAGGGCAACAGGTGGATCAGGTGGCCTCAGACCTCCCCTCACACCCTCCCCCAACCTGCCGGCACTCACCAGTGCAGCCGCAGGGCGTGCAGGAAGGCCGAGAGCCCCTCCATAACCAGCAGGATGGCCAGGGTCAGCACTGCGAAGGCTGCGAACACGGGCACCAGCACGGCCGCCGCCACTCCCAGCTCCCGCCCCTCACGCAGGCCCACGCGCATCACCATGGCCCACAGCACTTCCGACAGCTCTGGGGGCGGCACAGAGTTGACAGCCTGAGCTCACTGCCCACCACCCCCTCGAGGGCCTTGCCTAGGAGCACAGCAGGGATGCCACCAGGAACCCTCCCCGGCCAGGCCACTCACGGGCATGTGCCAGGCTGAGGGCCCAGAGGCGCAGGTAGGAGGCCGTGTTGGAGATGCAGCCCAGGCAGAACTCGATGGTGTGGATGGCCTGGTGCATGAAGACTTCCGAGAAGATGAACTGCAGCAGGGCAGGGGCCACAGTTAGGGGACGGCGGGGCCCTTGGCTGCCCACACCCCGCCAGGCAGGCAGGCCGGCCCCACACTTACCTCAGTGTGCTCCTCGGCCCCGGGGAACCCTGCCTTTTCCTCATCAGAGCCCAAGCCGTTCACGGACATGGAGCCATCGGATTCCAGGAGCCCGGCCTTGTCCTGGTCCTGGGCAGGGCAGCAGCATCAGCGACCCCCACAGCGTTAGGGGCACATCTCCCAACCAGCGCCCCCTGCCCTCTCAGCCTCTACTGACCTGCTGGGTGCCCGAAGGCTGCCTGGGCGGGTGGTGGCGGCGGCGACGGCGGTGCTGCCAGTGCAGGTACAAAGGCGTTCCCAGCAGCAGGACAGGCACCATGACCAAGGCCAGGACCACCAGCGTGGACTGGACCGCCTCCTGCGGGGGGCGGGGAGGGGGGGGCAGAGCTGGTGCAGAAAGGCCTACCGCAGGCCTCCCTCGGGCCCGTGCTGCACCCCCGCCTCCAGAGCCCCTCGTTTTAAACATGCAGCGAGGAGGGCTCAGCCTTCTAGAACCTTCTATGCATGAACTCAGAGCTCTACCCTGCTGCCTCTGGGTTCCCTCGGCCCGTGTTCCAGTCCTCTGTCAGACCAGGACACCGGAGTTCTGAGTGGGGCCCTGACCACGGGACCCAGGAGGGGTGTGCGGCTGGCTCCGCGGCCCCCACCCACCTGCCCACGGTACAGCTGCTGGTTGGTAGGGCTGCGGGAGAAGAGGAACATGTTGATGAAGTGGATGAGGATGCTGGGGGCTGAGGCGGCTTTGGCGACGGTGACACACAGCCACTTGTAGGTGACCATGAAGACGAGGTAGCCAAAGAGCCCGAGCAGGAAGACCAGCTGGGGCAGGAATTCCAGCAGCAGCCGGTGGTACTGGCCAAAGTGCCTGGGCCGGGTGAAAGGGAAGCGGGTCACATGTGCCAGCTCTGTTCGGCCAGGGCCCCCTGGCCCACCACCACCTGAGGTGCTGGCTCTCACACGTGGTTGAAGACCCCCAGGACCACCCCGAAGGCCATGTGGGTGACCCCCAGCACCACGGACATCTTCATCTTGAAGGAGTTCAGGAAGCTCAGGTGGTTGTCGGCCAGGCTCCAGATCTGGTGGGGCAGGATGGCACTCATCGCCCTGTCTGTGCGCAGTGGCGCCTGCAACACCAGGGCCCACCCACCTGCTGCCTCCCTGCTGGGCAGCTCTGGGCCTCATTCAGTGCCCTTACAAACAAGCATCATATACAAACAACCCCCCCCACACACACACACACATGTCTTTGTGTCTGTTACAGATAGGATGACTGCTCCTTCCACTAGAGAGGGGTGGCCTGAAAGGCGGGACCCACTCTATCTCTGCCCCCGAGGCCCCAGAAGGGGATGCAGCAGAGGGGGGAGGGAGAGGGCAGTGGGTCCAGAGCCCCCAGGCCCCTCCCACCCTCGGGCGGCACCACCTGCCTCAGAGCACCCAGGACTCACGGGGTCGATGCCAAAGGGGTAGGGTCCACGGAAGACACCGGTGACGTTCGGGTCCAGTGTGAGCAGTGGGTGCTGGGCCAGGTAGGCATCACTGTGGGCAAGTGTGATTTGGACGGAGCCAATGGGCGGGTCAGAGGGTGGAGCTGTGGGGCTAAGGAGAAGCCTAGCGGGCAGAGGGCAGGACCGTGCAGGCATGGGGCGGAGTCATGGCCTCACCTCCAACCTGATTGGTTGACCATGGAGGCCACGCTCCAGCCAGAGGGGAAGATGGTGGTGGCACGGCTGAAGCACTCGTTGTAGATGAAGCCGGTGTAGACGGAGAAGAGGCCCATGAGCAGGAGCAGGTAGCGACCCCCGAAGAAGGTCTGCCAGATCTGGGGTGGGGAGGCTCAGCACCATGAGGGACTGTCCGGCCCTGCCGCCCCGCCATTCCACCCCAGACCCCGCCAGACCCTCACCTCGTTTTGCGCAGCCTTGACCGCAGGCCGGTCCTCGGCCAGCACCATGGCTAGCGCGAAGAGGAACATGAGCAGCCCGTGGCCCACGTCGCCGAACATCACGGCGAAGAGGAAGGGGAAGGTGATGATGGTGTAGGGCGCTGGGGGTGGAAGAGGCAGTCAGCCGGGCCCCAGGAGGGTCCATGCCAGGGCACGAGCATGTGCCCTCCTGCAGTGTCTCAAGCCCCGGTCTGAGGCCCCAGACGGTGCAGAGGGACGTTTGCGTGTTGAGGGCCCGAGCCTGTGGGCGTGTAATCGCCCACCGCTTGCAGCTGTGTGAACTTAGGCTCCATCGTTATGCTCTCTGGGCTGCCATTTCCCTCTGTAAAAGCTGCCTCGGTGGCGAGGGATTTATGCTACTGGGCTGTTAATCGCAAGGTCAGCAGTTCGAAACCACCAGCCTCTCGGAGGGAGCGAGACAAGCTTTCTACTCCTGTAAAAAGTTGTAGTCTGGGTGAGTTCTACCTTGTCCTAGAGGGTCGTCGCCACGAGTGGTCAGCGGGGACTCGATGGCAGTGAGTTCAAAGGGGCCCTGGTGGCGCAGCAGTTAAGCGCGCTACGGCTGGAACCCCTCCGTACCCCCGCGGTCTGTCTGTTTGCTAAGAGCACAGCTCAGAAATCCTATGGAGTCGGTTGGGTAAGGTTGGGTTCTGGGCACGTTTGAGATGGA
>NW_022111317.1:3165072-3167169 GCF_000313985.2 Echinops telfairi
GGGGGGGGGCCTATCTTTATTTTATTTTACTATTAAAAAAATCATTTTATTGGGGCTCTTATCACAGTCCACCCATCCATCCAATGTGTCCAGCATATTTGTACTTAGGTCGCCATCAGCATTTTCAATACATTTTCTTTCTACTTGAGCCCTGGGTGTCACCTCATTTCCCCCCTCCCTCCCTCATGAACCCTTGATAATTTATAAATTACTATTTTTGTCATGTCTTACACTGACCTCTGCCTCCCTTCACCCACTTTTCTGTTGTTTGTCCCCCCCCCCAGGGGGTTAGATGTAGGTCACTGTGACCGGGTGGTTCCCCCTTTCTGCCCCACCTTCCCCTTGCCCTCCTAGTATCGCTACTCTCGTTATTGGTCCCGAGGGGCTGCCAGGACTTGCTTCCTCGTCTTTACCCTGCGAACACTTTGGAAACACGTTCAGTATCAAAGCCTCAACTGACAGATGGGCAGTGACCCGCCCATGAGGCGCGCTGGTCAGGAATACGGGGGAGTTGGCCCACGCAGACTACAACTCTCCATACTGGGGTCTGATGGCCCAGCTGCCCCCCAGGAACACGGAGGCACAGGCCACTGGACGTGCGGGGCCTGTGGGCGGGGCCTCTGGCCTAGCCTGGCCGGCGGCCAGTGTGGCACAAGGCCTGGGGAGCTCACCAGGGTTGACCTCCCGGTAGCTGCCCACGCCGTAGGCGTCCACGATGCCCTGGAAGCTGGCGGTGAAGCGGTTGGTGCGGATGAGCGTGGGGGGCATGTCGCGGCAGGGGATGCTGTGCGCCACGGCACTCACGCCCACTTCGTTCTGCAGGCGCGGTGGGCGGAGGCACAGGTGAGTTGCCGGTCAAAAAGGTGTGGGAAGTCAGTGTCCAGGAGAGGGCGCCCCATCACCACCCATGAGCACCCATCACCCACGTGGGGCCCCAAGGTTGCTCTCACAGCTGCTTCTGTGCCTGATGGAGCCCGGCTTTAAAGCCGTTTCCCTGACTGTCCCACAGCCTGCACAAGCCCCAGGTGTGACTGACCCCGCCCCAGGGGCTCCACGTCGGGGGTGCCAGAGCTTGTTGGGGCTGGGGCCCGGGTGGACCTGGACAGGCAAAGGTGTGGGGGCGGGGCCGAGGTGTGCTGTGGGCGCAGAGAGCGGAGGGCGGTGGGCAGGGCAGTGGGGAGAGCCCGGTGCTCACCGAGCTGTCCTGCAGGGCTCGCTGCAGGGTGGGCAGGTCGCGCGTCGGGCACCAGGCCTCGGCGATGAGGCACTTGTGGGTGGCGCTCACGCTGCACTGGTTCAGAACCAGGTACACGGCCTTCATCTTGCGGATTTGCACCTGCCAGGGCGGCAGCAGCCGCTGTACCCGGCCCAGCACCTGGCCCAGGAACCGCTCGGTCTCGCCCAGGACCTGGGGCCAGAACCGAAAGTCAGGAGGAGGAGCTGCGGGGGGCGGGGGGCTGGGGGTCCAGCTCCGCCCGCCGAGGAGGGGTCATACCTCCCGCAGCTCCGCGCTCTGCTGGTGCAGTTGCTGCAGGACCCCGCGGCGGGCGGTCTCTTGCTCCTCAAACGGGAAGACGTGGCAGTGGAAGCTGGCGGGGACAAGGGGTGCTGAGGGCAGCCTGGGCCAGCGGGGACAGCTGCATTCTGGGTTGAGGAAGTGGTCTGTACGCAAGGCTGCGGGCAGGCAGGGCCTGGGCGCGATGGCGTCCCCCAGAGACCAACGCAACACCTTCAGAGCGGCCGTGGGACCGTGGCCCCGGCCAGAGGGCAGCACGGACTCACCAGTCGGTGATCTTGCGGATCTTCTGCCCGATCTGCTCGCCCCAGTAGGAGATGAGGAAGGTCATCCAGGTGGCCGGCTCCCCCTGCCAGAGCCAGTTCAGGTTGATCTTGAGTCCCAGGCGCCCCACCCTGACCACTCATGGCAGCTGGCCCACTCACATACCCCAGCCCTCGCTCAACATACACCCCACCTGAGCCCCTCGCCAGCCAGCCTCACCCCCCAGCGTAAGGTTGGGTTCTGGGCACGTTTGAGATGGACGGGCAGGCATAGCTCAGGTCACTGTACTTCCTGGTGCGTTTGCCAGCAACTCCATC
>NW_022111317.1:3167269-3187349 GCF_000313985.2 Echinops telfairi
CCCTGCCACTCACCGTCACCGGGTCCTCCAGCGGCTGCTCCACCTCCAGGAAGCTAGCGATGAGGAAGCCTCGGCAGGCCCTCCACAGCAGGCGCTCCAGGGCGGCAGCCTTGTGAGGCTCCACGGCTCCAGCCACAAAGCTGAAAGGATGGGGGACTGCTCATGCCACCCGCCCTGCCAGGCCAAAGCAGAGGGACCCCCAGGGCGAGGACAAGACGAGACCAGGGCCCAGGGGGGACAGGGCAGCCCGAGACCGGGGACTTGCAGGCGGCCGAGCTCTGGACCAGGAGCCACCTTGGCAGGCCTGCCCCAACTCACTTGACCCTCAGGTTCTGATGTGGCCCTCCGGAGGAGTGAAGCAGGGGGACCCTTTCTGAGAGTCCCTCAGGCTGGGAGGCCTCGGCCTAGGGGGGGCAGAGGCACCGTGAGTGGGGGGCGCAGGGGTTTCCCGCTCCCGCTCCCCCACCTGCGTCTGCACAGACCGGGAGGCCGTGGCCCTGGCTCAGCACAGCTGCATGGAGCTGCAGCTGGTGCAGCTGGGCCCGAAGGGCCTGCTGGTTGCCCCGCACGTCCCGCAGCTCCTGCCCCAGGCGCTCAGTCTCCTCTTGGACTCGAAGCAGGTCTCGGGGCGGGGGCGCTGGCAGCCTCCCCTCGGGCACAGGCAGCACCAGACCTGCCCGCCGTACCTCCTCCTGTAGGAACGCTGGGGGCAGGAGAACAGGGTCAGTGGGCCACCTGAGGACCCCACGTCCAATCCTCAAACTCCCATCTGCCTCCAGCCAACTAAGGATATGAGTCAGAGAGCCCTGAAACTCACAGGCCAATCTTCCATCCCAGAAGGCCCCTGCCGTCCCTCTGGGCTCTGGTGGGGGCAGCTTTCCCTCTGCACAGCCCCCGGGGTAATGGCTAGGCCAGGCCCAGGCCCACAGCTGTCACGAGTCTCCCGAGCAGGCAGCCCAGGGTGAGTGTTCTAACAAGGCTGATTCTTGGAGCCCTGGTGGCGTAGTGGTTACTCGTTGGGCTGTGCTCAAGGCCTGCAGTTCGAAACCACCAGCTGCTTGGTGGGAGACAGAAGAGGCTGTCTGCTCCAGTGCAGTCACGGAGTGACAGTCACGTAAATGCGCAGGGGCCCTTCTACCCTTCCTGCTGGGCCGCTGGGGGCTGGAAGATGACTCGGTGGCAGTGAGTTTGGTTTAGTTTCTGGTGGCCTAGGGGGTTATGCACTCTGCTCCCTGAAACAGTCACAGCCCCAGAAACCCACAGGGGTGGGTCCACTCTGTCCTGGGGGTCTGAACCCACCAGCCACCCGGCTGCAGGAAGACTGAAAGATTTACTGTCCTGCCCTAACCTATGGGGTCAACCAGAATTCCTGTCAGTTCAACCGCAGTGGGTGTGGCTTTTGTTCCGGCTCTGACATCCGTGTCTGTTTGTGACGAGACATGAGGAACGCTTCCAGTCCTATTTGTACTGCTCAGAATTTTCCAGAATTAAAAAGATGGGAATAAAATAAGAGCGTATGGAACATCTTATAAAGCCTTGATCATTACAACAGTGTGGTTACCGGTACCCAAGGCACAGACTAGCAAGTCCCGAAATACAGGCAAAAACGCCGAGACAGTAGTGCACCCACTCAGACCACGGGGCGCTCGGAGTCTGAATAGACCCCACAGCAGTAAGTTCGTGGCTGGGTGCTGTCGAGCTGGTCCCCACGCCCATAAGGAGGGGCGACCGTTTCCTTAACTGAAATCTTGACTGGGTCACACTGCTGAGGAGCTCCTGAGCAGGCTCGAACTCCTGACCCTTTGGTAAGCAGCCGAGCGCTTACACTTTGCTCCCCCAGGGCTTCTTAGAACAGGCGAAGGGCCATTCCATAAAGTCCGCTCCCTCCTCCGACCATGGAGATGGCAGGCAAGGTGGGTGCTCCATCTCGGTGCTAGAGCCTCCTCCTTGGGGTGGGGTCAGGGACAGAGGTCCCTCCCCCCTGCATGGGACACCATGGTGGCCTCCAGTGCCCACCGGACAAAGTCCAAGTCCTCTCGTATTCAAGGCTGCCCCGTTCCCCAGAGAGCCCCACGAGGCCCCTGGGCCTTGCCTCCAGGCTAGCTAAGCAGCCCCCCTCCCGACCAGCCCGCCTGACCTCCACTCACTGAACGTCCTCTCCAGCTCCTCGCAGCGCCGGACGTCCACCACGAAGCGTCGCTGGAAGGCACTCACGGATGCATTGAGCTGTGCAGGCCACAGAGAGGGGTCAGTGACCCAGGAGGGGGCTGGGGCGGGTCTCTGCTCAGGCCTGGGCCAGGTCCTCCAGCAAGATGCTGAGTGCCCAGGCAGCCAACCGGAGGGGTGGTCAGCCCTCTGTGCTGGCCAGGGTTAGGGCAGAGTAGCCTCTGGATGTCCCTAGAACAGAGTCCCTGATTCAAGGGGCTGCCTGATTCGAGCAGGGCTGGAGGCCCCAAGGGACAATTGTCAGTTGCTATTGAGAAACTTCTTGCCCTGGGGCTGCCCCTGGTGCAGGGCAGTCGCCCTCGGGCTCTGGGCAGACTGTCAGGCCTTTCTTTTGAGCTGCCCCTGGATGGGTTTGGACCCCCTGTCTTTAGGCTGGTCGTCACATGCTTCACTGTATGTCAGAGGGCCTCCGATATTGGGGAGGTGGCCTCTGCAGGAGGGGCTGTGGTAGTTACATCATCTGGTGTCAACTTGAGAGTATTAAGAGCTAAGGGGTGACGTTTAGCCTGTCAATCAGGTCGCAGCATGATGAGCTCATTTGGAGGCGCTAAGCCAGCGGTTCTCGACCTGTGGGTCTCGACCTCTTTGGGGGTTGAACGACCCTTTCACAGGGATTGCCTGATTCATAACAGTAGCAAAATTACAGTGATGAAGTAGCAAGGAAAATAATTTTATGGTTGGGGGTCACCACAACATGAGGAACTGCGTGAAAGGGTCACGGCATGAGGAAGGTTAAGAACCACTGCGCTAAGAAGGGAAATAGCTCACTGGAGGCCAGACTCATACTCTCTGCTTTGTCTTCCTGCTGGCAAGCCACCCAGAGCTATGCCGTTGGAAACCAGAGCCCTGGGAGCTGGAGGAGCCACGTGGGTCTCCACGCCAGCGCTGAGATGCTCCCACCACCACAGGATCCACAAGACTTTCCACCCACTGGCCTGTGATCTTCCTGCATCCGGCGTCATTGCATGTGTTGCGTGAGTCTGAAGAGGAGCTCATAGATTGGCATTGGACATATGGGCTCATATCGGACTCGTGGACGTAATCTGGACTGGGCTGGGATGTTTTCTTAATACACAATGACTCTTTGATATAAAGTTCTCTATCACACACTATGAGTGTCTCTGGATTTCTCTAGTCTCCTCGGCCTACACAGGGCCCACCTTCAGACTAGATTGTTTGTCGGTCTCAGCAGGGACACCCCGGGAGAAGCCCAGCCCCCCAGCCCAGCTTGGCAGCCCCTACTCACATCTCTGAACTCCACGAGGCCCAGCTCACCAAGCTGGCTCACGCAGGTGTAGGCCGCAGCAGTGGGCAGAAAGAGCTGAGTCAGCACCACCTCCTCGCCCCGGAACATGGCACCCATGGTCCTGTGGGCAGGGGGGGGGCCTCAGTCGGAGGCATCTTATACCTCAGCTTGGTAAGAAGTCCTGCACCACGCCCATCAGATGGATGGGGAGACTGAGGCCACCCAGGCTGGAGCGGGGCCGGGCTGACAGACCCCAGGCTCCCCTATCTTGCCCTAGCTCACCATGCCTGGGCCCTCTGCCTACATCCACACATTATGGAGACTGTGCAATGAGTCGCTTTAGTGGCTACCCAATGGGCTGCTAACCACAAGGTCTGAAGTTTGAAACCACGGAGAAAGATGGGGCTTTGGTGACAGTCTAGGAAACTCACAGGGGAGAGTTCTACCCTGTCCGGTAGGATCCTTGCGAATTGGGATGGACTTGATGTCAATGAGAGCCATGATCTTAGAACTCCTAAAAAACCCCACTGGCTGGGATTATGCAAATAAAGTACTTCCGCATCGGGCAGCTTTGGCGAATGCAAATGAGGTGCGTGGAACCCTTGGATGGATTGGTCACTTTTGCCATCCCACTTGGCTTCAAGGGAGCCAATCCCAGATGTTGGAAGGCCCCCTCACTAGAGTACTTCTCCAAGACAGAGAGAGCTGCAACAGTGAAGATGGCACTCGAGGGCAGGGGCACCGGATAAGCAGGCGAGGTGTGCCCACCCCCTGGGTGAGGCAGCTGAGTGCCCTTGTGCAGGGGGCTTGCTGGCAGAGTGGGGCACCCAGCAGGGCAGAGGCCAGGTGGAGGGCCAGGGGTGGAGGGTAGGAGCCCATGATAGAGGCTAAGAGGAAACTGACCTTACGCAAGAACTGTATTCCGAGATGCCGGTTACTTCATCCCACCCACCCCTGACTTGTACCCGGAGGCTTGGACAATAAACCCCAAGGTCGTGAGTGTGGTCTGGGGGCTGGGCTCGGTGTGGCCAGTCACCAACTGTGGACCCCAGCAGAGAAGTGGGAGCGCTGTGAAGAGGCGGCTCTGTAATGAGGCTGGAGTGGGGGCTGGCCTTTACCTCACTGGGCTCCATCGGCTCAGGGCTGCCCCCATGGGATTTTCACAGGGTCCCCAGCTGGTCCCCTCCCTCACAGCCCAGTTTTACTCCACCCAGGGACCACAGGGCTGGGAGGGGGCTGTGTGACTTAGGGGGTGGGGCTGGCCCTGGGTGCAGGGGGCCCCAGGGGGAAGGCAGGGAGGAGTGTGCGCTGTCATTAGTGGGAATGGAAGCAGCCTCCCAGGTGTGGAAACGACGAAAGTGAAACCAGGAAAGCCAGGAAGGCCTTGCCGGTGGGGAGGGCGGGGCAGTGGCTGCACGGGGCGGCCCTTCTCCTGAGGCCCGGGGCCCAGGACCAGCCGCTCTGGGTCTCTGGAGGCAATTTCCTTAGGGGGTACAGGCAAGCATGAGGGATGTTTGGAACCAGCCTGCCCAGCGGGTCACTTCCTCCCCTGGGCCCCGGTTACTTCACTCTGGAGAGGGAGAGAACCGCAGCCCTGACCCCAGCCTGGGAGAAGTGAAAGCCCAATTGGGTGGTAGAGAGGGGGTAGCCAGGGGCAGGATGAGCCAGGTCCCATTGGCTGAGGACATGGGTGGAGCCACACAGTAGAGGCCAGGGACCTGGGCTCTGGGTCCTGCTCGGGTATAAGCACCCATGACCTTGGGCAAGTCTGGCCTCTCGGGGACTCCACTTCCTCTTTGGATGACCGGGGCTGGCCACCCCGAGCCCCCAGGAACCTTGCCATCGGCACCATCTGTTAACCACTGATGACAGCCCTGGGGGAGGGGGGCACTACAGTCCATTTTACAGTTAAGTCAACTGAGATGTGGGGAAGTCACGTGAACAGCAGGTGACCAAGCTAGGCTTAGGAGTCCCAGGCATGGGAGGAGCCGGGGAAAGGCCTGTTTCTGACCCTCCGGGGGGCTTGCAGGGCTGGCCGGACAAATGAACCCGTGTGAGGTGCAGAGGGTCTGACTCACGGGGATATCGGGCTGGCTCCTCTTGATCCTGGCAGCCCCCAAGGATGGGACAACTTCTGATGGGCGTGGGTTGTGTAGGGACCAGGCCTTTCCACAGGACCCTGCAGGTCAGGCCTTCACTGCCTCTCCCTTCCCCTCTGGCTCTGTTGTCCCCTGCTTGAGCTAGGGATTGGTCATCCCAGCCGGGTTTACTGAGCAAATGAAGGCACCTCGTCCCTCAATTGCTGCAAATGGTTCGGACTGCACTACTAACCTAAAGATTGTGCAGAAGAAAGGCGGGGCTATCTGTTTCTGAGAAGCCGTTCAACTCAGTAACACAAGGTGGACCTGGGATCCGCTCCTCAGCATGGGGTGCAGGTGGCCAGGTCCTACAGGGTCCTACCAGCCCCTCCTCACCCTGAGCCCCTCCCTTCCTGGTCCCTCGGGAGCCCACCCCAAAGCGCTCTCCTCCCACGCGGTCCCCTGGGCGCTGGAATCCGATGGCCAGGCTTGTCTCCGAGCTGGGCCACTTCCTGTTGCATGCGCCCCATTTTCCTCATCTGTAGAATGGGTCCTTTCTCCAGCGGAGCGCCCCGGTTTGGGCTCAGTATTTGTTCCCTGCTGTTATCACCCCATTTTCCTGGTCACCATCGCCTCGGGCCGCCCCGCCGCTGCTGCATCCCCGTTCACCCACCGGGTGGGGTCGCCAGGATCTGCTTCCTGGGGCTCGGGGGCAGGGGGACGTGCAGAGGGGACACTCACCCTCGGGTCGGCAGCACGCGGGGCCGCTCTGCTCCAGGATGGCCCTCGGCGCGGCCAGGCCACAGGCAGTCAGTTCTGGGCCGGCCGCCCACACGACTAAGTCTGCGGGCCGCGGGCGGGGCCGGACGGGGCGGGGCGGAGCCGGGAGTGCACCGCCCAGGCCCCGCCCCCAGACAAGGCCCCGCCCCCAGACAAGGCCCCGCCCCATCAGGAAGTCGGGGACTGCCACTGAGAAAGCAGCCGCACTGCGGCCCCAGGGAGGTACCTGCGTTTCTGACCCTCATGAGCCCGCTCGGGGCACCCCAGCCGGGGTGACCTGTCGTGGGTATGTGAGTGGAGATCTGTGGCCAGCGCTTAGACCCCTTTAGGGAAAGGCCTGTACCACCCACCAGAAGGCTGCTGGGATGTACAGGCGCACATGCGTCTCCCCAGCAGCCTCCCCACTTCCAACATCCCTTCTCTTGGAGGAGGTGGCGGGAACATAACACTTCCCACTGACCGCTAGGGGATGGGGAGCTGGCAGGGATCCAGGGGCCCCAGCACCCTGGGGCCTAGGGCCAGGGTGACCCTTTTCTGCCTTTTTGCAGCCTGGCTCCTGGGCCCCAGCTCCGGAAGTGAGGGCCTCAGCTAGGCCCATCTGCCTGAACTGTGGCTGGCACCCCTGGAGAACAGAGGGGCAAGGGTGCCCCTCACCTCCGTGGATCCTTGACCCTACAGGGTCCGAGGGAGCCGAGGGTGGGCAGCTGGGCTGAGGCTGGAAGCTGAGGGTCCTCAGCAAATGGCAGATAGGAACTTGGGGCGCCAATTCCAGGGGGGCCTTGGACACAGTGGTGCTCAATACCTTATAGACACGTGGAGATGGATCTCTAAATGGTGTTCCAGCTCACCAGACCGACGGGGCTCATCACAGCAGGAAGGGGTCCCCTGTTACCCAGGAGAAATTCACACCCTCTGAAGGAAGCCTTTTCCAAGCCTTTGGCGTGTTCTTAATGGTGGTCAACCCTCACCTCCATCTGCTGCTGCAGCACTTCCCATCACCCAACAACGAAATGCTAGGCCTTCAGTATGGATCACAATTCAAACGGAATAAAAAAAAGCCAAAAAACACCACAAAATCCCCACAACTGGACGGATAGGTGGCATCATGGTAAATGGAGGGAAGGTCGAAGTTGTCAAGGGTGTTGTTTGGTTTGCGATCAAGCAGTCCGGAGATCAATGGATGCACTGCCTTGGGTGACTCTGCTGCACAAGACCTCTCAGAGGGGCTGAAGAGCAAGGACGTGACTTTGAGGACGGTGTGCCTGACCCGAGCGAGCCCTGGTGCATTCCACCGCCTCATGGGCATGTGAAGGTTGGGCACTAAGGAAAGGTGAAGAACGGTGGATGATCTGAATGATGGTGCTGGCCAGTCACACTGGAAGTGCCCTGGAGCGCCAAGAGAAGGCGGCTGTCCCAGAAGACACACGGCCAAGAGTGCTCCTTAGGATGGCGAGACTTCGCCTCAGTTATTTTGGACATGTCGTCCGATGTCCAGTTCCTGGAGTGTCCTGCTGGTAGAGGGGCAGTGAGAAGGCTCCAAGGTAATGAAGGGGAGATGGCAGGACTGGCCAGCGTCTTGCTCTGTGGTGCCGACTAGTCAGCCGACTTGAGGGCCCCTAAACCCAACCCCAATCCCTGCTGCCCCCAAGGGTTGGCTTCTGGACAGCCCTTACAAACAGGGTCAAACAAGTCACCCCAGTGACTAGCTCTTTCAGCTCCGTGCTCCCTGGCAGCCTTTCCTGCCTTATGGGTGGACACTGGGCTGTCCCCACTTCGAGGGTCCAGTGAACAACGGTGCACAAACCTGGGAGGTGGGAAGGGGGTTGAGCCAGGGTTCGCTTTTGGAGAAGCCACCACATTCAGACCTACTTTGGATTCGAATGCTCTACTTATCTAGGGACAAGTCTCTGGGACGCGCTCATCACTGAAGGCCTGCTGTCTGAGAAGTGACATGAGAGGCAACAGGATCCCAAGTCGGCCTCATTTTGGCTAGGGGGCCACTCCTGTGTGTCCCTTGAGGGGGGGCTCTCATCTGCAGCCCTCCCTGGCACCCCAGTAAGGTGGACACCGGGGCATTTCTGGGTCCCCTACTCACCCCTTAGCCCTCAGGGTTTGAGGGGTGCCGAGTCAGGGGTGTCAGCCCCAGGCTTTCCTGGACTGACCACTGGGTCCTCTCCCTTGTCCACACAACAGGGACCTTGGGCCACTCAGTCCCCTTGCTCCTACCATGGGCGTGCACCAGGTGTGTGGGTCCCTCTTGGCTTTGACTCGCTCACGCCCCTCAGCCCTGGGCTGTGTGGGCCTGTGTAGACACCGGAGTGTCTGGCTGGGAGGGCAAAGGGGAAGTGCTGGGCTGGGGACTTGGACAAGAAAGAGGATGTGGCTGGCTAGAGGGGAGGCCAGCTCAGGGGCAGCAGAGCCTGTGTCACCCTCTCGTGACTGTCACGCCCGACCAGATGTCCTCCTGCCCCTCATCAAGGACGGCCTGGCCTTCCTGAGGTGACCCTGTGTGTTGGGAGGCTCGTGTGTGGTGGCCCCCGGGGAGGGCAGGTCCGGGTGACCGTCATCATTGCCCAGCCCTGGGAAAGAGGCCCAGGAAGGTGTGCGGGGGTGGGGTACTCTGGGCCGTGGGGGCCGAAGGCTCCCATAGAAAGACGACAGAGAGCCGGGAGGGAGTTGGCGAGGCCCAGAGGCAGTGTGGTCAGTGCGCGTTTATTGGGCGGCAGGGCGGGGCGGTCATCGGTACAGGTAGTCGGCCTGGATGTTGGCGGCAATCTCGGCCTCCCACTTGTCCCCATTGTTGAGCAGCTTCTCCTTGTTGTACAGCAGCTCCTCGTGCGTCTCCGTGGAGAACTCGAAGTTGGGGCCCTGGAGGGCGGGGTGGCCGCAGTCAGGCCCCTGCCCCAGCCCCTCCCCCACCTCCTCCCTGCCCCATGCCGACCCCCTAGCCCCACACCTCCACAATGGCGTCCACCGGGCAGGCCTCCTGACAGAAGCCGCAGTAGATGCACTTGGTCATGTCGATATCATAGCGTGTGGTGCGCCGGCTGCCGTCCGCCCTCGGCTCGGCCTCGATGGTGATGGCCTGGAGGGGGACGGCCGGCCCTGCCTCACTGCCCTCGCCACCACCCGACCCCGACCCCAGTCGGGCCCACCAACCTCCCAGGGCCGCTCGCTCGGCTCCAGGCCTGCACTGCCTTACACGTGCCCTTCCCACTCTGGGGGCTTCCCACACCTCGGGGGCGCGCTTCCCCAGCCCCACACTCTCCAGGGTGTCTGACCCTCCTGTCCCTCACTCTTGCCCTACCTGACCCCTGTGCCCGAGGCCACCATTCCCGCCTGTGGTGGCTGTGCCTGGGGGTCTCCTCAGCCTAAGTCCCGGTACCCTGTCTGCTGCTGTGTGACAGCTGCTAGCTCCTGTCCAAGAATGGCTGTCACTTTCTTGCCACCCCCGTCAAAGCACTGAGTGACGAGGTGGTGAAGTGGCGTGCCCCTGGGACCTGAGTCGAATTAGCCTCTTTTGACAGAGAAGGAAATAGAGACTCTGGATGGGAGGGGCTTCCAGCAGGTCTGGGGCCTCCCACTGCTGGGAGTGTCTCTAGAGGCCCAGGTCAAATGGCCCCCCACCTGCGGCCTGGGGACACCCTGTGGTTCCTGACTGGGGACCCTCAGGCGGCAGCAGCAGCAGTGGGCGCTCACCTGGGCGCGGGGGATGTAAGAGAAGGAGGGGGTGAAGAGACAATGGGGGTGACGAGAGGGAGGGCCTGGGCTGGCCAAGGGCATTCACCTGGGCGGGGCAGATGGCCTCACAGAGCTTGCAGGCGATGCAGCGCTCCTCCCCGGACGGGTACCGGCGTAGGGCGTGCTCACCTCGGAAACGTGGGCTGAGTGGCCCCTTCTCAAAGGGATAGTTAATGGTGGCTGGCTCCCGGAACAGGTAGCTGAAGGTCATGCCCAAGCCTGGGGGTGGCAAGGGTAGACATGGTGAGGAGGGTGTCCTTCCTGGGGCCTCCCATTGGGCCTGCCTGGCTGGCCCCGACTCACTCAAACCCACCTCGAACCAGCTCTGTCCACAGCAGGGTCTGGGCTGCACGGTCCGTCACCGACCTCATGTCCATCTGAGGGTCCTGCATGTTCACATACTCTGGGGGGACAGGGCAGCGGGGCTGGGAGAGGCAGCCTGCTCCGGGACTACCAGGCTCCCTCCCATTCTCCAGACTGCCCCTCCACCCTAGCTCTGGGATGCAGCCCCTACACCCATAGCTCAGGCCCTGCTGCCCGCCCCACCCCACCCAGAGAGCTCAGACTGCACCCACAGGGGAGATCTCCACCCCTGCACATGGGGTCCTGCGCCCCATGGTTCAATCTTCACCACCAAGGGCCCTGAGGGGGCAGCCCCAACCCTTGCCTCTGGGAGGGGCAGCCTGGCCGGGGATGCCAGTGGCTGGAGGTCACTCAGGACTCACTGTAGGTGGCCGACACTGAGCTGCTGTGGAGGCTCCGGCCACTAAAACATCCTGAAAAAGAGAGGGGTGAAGCTTTAAGTTGTGAACTCATGCAGGGCTCCCCAACCCCAGAAGAGGTCCCTTTGCCCTACCTGTGCGCGAGGCCTGGACCTGCGCCAGGGCCCGCAGCAGCGTCGGTGTGGCCAAGCAGCGCATCTGTGACAGGGGAGGGGGGTAATGATGGAGAACCAAATTCAACTTCCCAGCAAAGGTCAAACCCACAGGGCCTCTGGGAAGCCTGAGACTAGTGCCCTCAGATAACCCCTGAACCCGGAACTAAAGCTCGTCCCAGTGGTCGCCTTGTATTCCAGTAACAGGCTGACTGATGGAAGAAATACTGCTGTCCGGTCGGTTCCGGTTCAGCTTCTCCATGTCCAGCAGAATGCAATGCCACCCTCCTGACTGGTTTTATGTGTGAGCCAGGGTTGCAGCCAGTGTCCATTCCATCTTGAGGGTCTCGCTTTCTTGCTGCCCCTCTGCTTTACCAAGCATGAGACTATCACCCGCCCCACAACACCACCAAGAGCACTGTGCTGCCTTCAATCGGAGAGCCCTAAGCGACACCCTTTGCTAAGGTGACCCTCCAGCAAAGAGGAGAGGGCAGTGCGGGGGAAGGACGCTATCTCCACAGAGACAGACCAGCTGAACGGAAGCCAGGAGCATGATGACACTGGAAGTGTCTCCAGCATCCCCCACTACCATCACCACCACCACCCCCCAAATCCACTGCCACTGAGTCGATGCTGACACTTGGTGACCCAGAGACAGAAGCAGAGAGCCTCAACTTTCTCTGTAAGAGCAACTGGCGGGTTTGAATCACCAACCCCACAGGGGCAGTTTTTCCTATTCCTATCGAAGCTGGGCACTCCTCAGCGGGTGGGGCTGCCGCCTAAGCGCTGGGCTGATAACCACCAGGTTGGTGGTTCAAACTCACCAGCTGCGCGCACAGTGGGAGAGAAAGGAGGCCACCTGCTTCTGTAGGGATGAATGGCCTTGGGAACCCTAGCCGGTCACTGTGAGTCAGGGCTGACTCAGCCGGACACACAATAATGCTCTTTTCTGCCTGTGGCACCTGTTAAGTGAAACCTCTGATCAGGGGAGGCTCCTGTGCCAGGGGGCTTCAAAAACTTGGCAGAAAAAGGAAATGACGAGAAAATGGCTGTTCCATGAATTTGTATGTTTGAGGAGCCCTAGTGGCGTAGTGGTTACACCTTGGGCTGCTGCCTGCAAGGTCAACAGTTGGAAACCATCAACCGCTCCGCGGGAGAAAAAGGAGTAGTCTCAGAAAGCTACAGGGGCAGTTCTACCCTGTGCTGTAGGGTCGCCGTGCGTCAGAATCGATTTGATGGAAGTGAGTTTTCGTAGATTTAATGTTGTCCTCAGTGGGTGTCAGGGGCCCGAGCCACTTTAATAAAAACAAAGAGATGCTAAAAAAAAAGTTTGACGTGAATTGTGTTTTTTTTTAAGTGAGGCAGGTGCATGTGGGTTTCAGAAAATGGCCCCACCAGGGCATCTCGTGTATCTGTCAACCTCTCCCCATTCCTGTCTCCCGGTTCCCTGGCAGTTGGGCTACGACTTGGGCCCCCGTCCATGGGCCCTAAGTTCTCTCCGTGTCACCTCCTGGGTCTAGGACTCCAGACTTCCGTCTCCCCTCCCCCAAGTCCAAAAGATTGACGGGGGAGCACTTTCAAACCAGAAGCGGCGTCCACTGCCGCCGGCTGAGGACCAGGACCAGGTCAGGGGCTGCCCACAAGGTCCTGACATTGGCCCAATGTCCAATCCTGCCTCGTGTCCCAGTCCCTTCTGGACCTGTCGCCCGGCCTGCCGGCTGACCTTGGGTAGGTGGCATCACCTGGCCTGTTTCCCTCCCAGTGGTCACAGGAGTCATCCGGGCTCAGGTAGGCCGGGAATTGGCCCGGAAATCGGAGCGCTCAGATTCCCAGACCTCGGGTTCTAGCCCCGGGCACCCAACCCCCGCCCGCCCCCGCGTCCTCCCCGTGACCTCTGACCCCACGAACGTCGGAGCCGCCGGGTCGGGACAGCGCATGCGCCCTTGGTGGGGGCGGGGGGGGTGAGGATGGTGCGTCCGCTACTCGCTGAAGGGCACCGAGGTGAGGCCCGGGTGTCCTGAGCGGGCCGAGGTGCGGCCCGGACGCCGAGCCGGTGGGGTCCGTGGGGCGTCCCCCTCGTCTCGCCGCCGCGCCGCCCAGGCCGGGCATAAGGAGCGGGCCCCGAACACCTACCTTGAAGTGCTGCCGCTCCTTCTCGTGCCGAGCGGGCCGGTCTGCGGAGAGGCGGAGTCTGACGCCCGGGACGCTGCCATTGGGCCGACTGGCTTCCCTCTTTGTGGGTTGATCCACAGTGCTGGGCCCTGATTAGCCAGAGGCACGGTGAAAGAGGCGGGGCCCAGAGGTATCTTCCTTCTGATTGGTTAGACAGCGCAGGAGTTTGAAGTTCTGCAGGGCGCCGCCATGCTGGCTTAAAGGGGCCAATACGCGAGCGTCGCACGCTGGAGGAGGCGGGACATCCGGGGCGGGGCGTCCCAGGCGACTTTGAGTGGCGGGCCATGAAGCACGCGGGTGACCTGCAGCGGCAGGGACTGGGGTCCCTCCTTGGCTACCCTCACCCCCTCGGGCTCGAGCACACGGCCTGGCAGGGCAGGCCCCTGGGCCCCACAGAGGGCGGATGGGGCTCAGTGGGGTGTGTGGGGTAGTGACAGGAAGACGATGACGACGGACGCGGACTCGGCGGACTCTGTCCTGGACATCCCACACGTTTAATCTCGCAACAGCCCATTTTACAGATGAGACTGAACCACGGAGGTTTCATGACTTCCCCAAACTGTGTGGCCCAGGACCCAGATGACCAGCGGGCCAGGAAGTCTTTCTCCGGTGGGTTTTGCATTGGGGTCCCACAGGGACTGAAGTCCCACTCCCCCTCCCCTGTGTCAGGATGGTCAGGGAAGGCTTCCTGGGGGAGATCACGGCAGAGTTGAGCAGGCAGATGTGGAGATTGTCGGGACAAAGAGGACAGGGGGAGGGGAGGGGGCAGTGGCTTGCCAACTTACTAGACTGGGGTGGTGACAGAGACTCACTGGGGCTGGGAACTTGATTCCATGGGCCACAGCAACCATAGAGGGCATTAGGGATGAGGAGCTCCCTGGACTGATAATCTAGTGGACTTTGGAGGAGGTGGTCAGCTGCCCTGAAGGGCGTTGGGCCTGAGGAGAGGGGGCACGACAAGAAGCTGATTGTGTGGTCACCCTGGGCATGGTGAATAGAGGAGGTCAGGAGGTCCTGCTGTTTCCAGTAGGAGCCCATGGCTTCGGGGCCCAGGAGAATGAGCTGAGGGTAGGCCATGGTGACAATGTACCCAGGACCTGGGACTGCCAGCAGGAAGGGGCATGGAGGGAGAGATGCCTGTGTCCAGTCCTCCCCAAACCAGTGGGAGCCAACCAGCTGTGTGCACGATAACGAAGAACAGGACATCCGAGGCTCAGTTCAGCAACTCATTTTTATTAAGCCTTGTCCCACTTCCCTAAAACGATCGATCGTCAGATAACCAGAGGGTCGGCGGTTCAAACCCATCTGCCACTCCCTGGAAGAAAGATGCAGTAGCCTACCGCCTTAAAGATGACCATCTCAGAAACCCGATGAGGCCATTCTGCCATCCTGCTGGGTCATGGAGTTGGGATCAACTTGGGGGCAATGGGTTTGTTTGTTTGTTTGTTTGTTTGTTTTGGGAGGGGGTGTTTAAGCTGCCCCCACTTTTAGTACCCGAAGCGATCTTGGGTGCTGGTGTTGGTTACTCACTTCTAGTGGACTTCTGGCGAAACTGAAGCTCTGAGAGGGCAGAGTCACAGTGGTTCCAGGGTGCAGGCTCCCCTCTGCTGTCCCTCACCCCAGCACCTGTGCAACCTGCCAGCACCAGTGGCCGGCATGGGGGGAGCGTGGCCTCCTGGTCCCTGTACTCTCCGCCTCCCCACCAGCACGCGCGGGCTGCTCAGAGCAGCGTGCAGCTGCAGCTGCGGGTCCGCATGGCCAACAGCAGCAACCTCAGTTTGCTCGGGGAGTAGGGAGGGTAGCGGATGGCATAGATCTTCTCCAGCCCGGGGCCTCGCAGCAGACAGGCGCGGTGGTGGGAGAAGGTGTCGAAGGAGAACTTGCCGTGGTAGCTGCCCATCCCACTGGCACCTGCACAGAGCAACGGGGTGTGGCATCAGTCCCTCGGTGGGTGGCGCCTGCGCTGACCCGAGGGAGGGGCGCTGACCTACCCACGCCTCCGAAGGGCAGGGTCTCGAGCGTCAGGTGCATGAAGCCATCGTTAGAGCAGAAGCCCCCGCTGCTCGTCGCCGCCATCACCCGCTTCACCACCTGACGAGGAGAAGGAAGCAGCAATGAGGCCTGGGGTCTGTGAGGGAGAGCCCCTGCGCAGCTGCTCCCGGGTGACCCAGACCCCTACCCCAGGGGCCTGGGACGAGGAGGTGCAGGGGTTACCCCGTGGGAGGGGGCAGGAGTCATTCAGGGAGAGGGGGAGAGGGAGTGGGGGCGAGGCAGGGGGGAGACACCCGTCGAGAGTTCTGTACAGTGGGGCCCTGGCCACATGACCAGATCCGTGGTGTAGGAGCCCAGACTTGGCCTTTGACTGCCTTGATGAAGGACAGTCTGTAGGCTGTTCAAAGGATGACCAAGGAAGAAAAGTCAGTCTGTGATCCAACGGTGCCCCCCGGGGTGATCTGAACAGTGACCATGCCCTGCTGGAGCCCACCCAGGGGTACCTCGGAAGACAGACCTGGTGACTTCATTAGCCACTGCAAACCCTGAGGGGCATGGTTCTGCTCAGGTGGCCAGGAGTTGGCATCACTTGGTGGTAACTGGTTTCAACAAACACACACAACTTCACTATGTTGGGTCTTGATGAACCTCCGTGGGGGACAAGAACAGATGCCCGTTGGGGCGTGTGTGTGCGTGTGTGTGTGTGTGTGTGTCAAAAACCACTGAACCACAGAGGCCCAGGTGCGCAACAACACCTGTTACAGATGGACTACCACCAGAGCCCCCCCACCAGAGTGCTCTGCATATAGCCAGGGGAGCTAGCCCAGAGACTTGCAGACACGAGACCAGTACACCAGCTGACTCTGTTTCCAGAAAACAGGGTCTGTGTCTGAGGGCAGGGCACACACAAGGTGAGTCCCAAAGTAAGGAAATGGCCAAGAAACAAAAGGACAGGTGTGTCCAAGGGATACGAGCCAACCTGGAAGGCGTCCCAGGCCCAGAACAGGGACAAGTTGAGCAGCAAAATAACTACGGGAGCCTTCTGGATTAGGGTCCAGAGAACCAACCGCACACACAGGAAGAGCCCGTGCAATGGAGCCGAGTTAAGCAGTTAAGCGGCTCCCAGGAATCTTGGTTTCCCAGTGTCCACAAAGGTACTTACCACCCTAGTGTACGCAGTGTGCAGCTGCGTGAAGTCTGATAACACAAGAAGGACCCAAAGCAGGGATGCAGAGGAGGCATGTGCTGTGGGGGAAATGGCGATAGTCCCATCAGGGCACTCACGGTCGTCACACACCTTCACTTTGGAAACAGAGTGTCTGCAGAGCACCATAGAAGTGGGCCGCCCTGCCCGTGAGTCCACACGGATGGGAAGGAATGATGGAAGAGAAGCGACGCCCAGAATTCCAAGTCACAGCCACGCAGGGCCAGCCCCCTACCCCCCCGAGGTGGGGCTTAACCACAGCCCTACCCACCGAGGGTGGGCTAGCCTTTGAGGCTGGCTTGGAGGTGGGGATCCAGCAAGGCCAGGGGGAAATTGCCTGAGACAAAGGTGAGCGGCACCCACCCACAAGACAAAGTGAAGAGGCCACCTTCACCAAGGTATTCTTTCCCCAAACCCAGACCCTGATCGAACCTGGACATCAGCAGCCCACCGAGATGGGGGGCTCTCAGGAGACCAGGCCAGCCGTCTAGACTCAAGGCCATGGGAACAAGAGCAAGGGGGAGAAGCTGTCACAGATCAAGGAGCTGGGACTCACCGGTTACGTGGAAAGAGTCCTGGACCAGAAAAACAGGTGAAATCCCAAGAAAGTCTCAACTTTAGCAAAGAGACACAAACCAGCACCCGTTTCCTCATTTGGGCAAATGCACCGTTCTACTCCCATCCAGAGGTGCGCTGGGGATGTAGGGGTCACTGGTTGAGCTGCGGTCCGCGTGGTAGCCAGTTCGAAACCCCCAGCAGTTCCGAGGAAGAAAGACTGAGCTTTCTACTCGGTAGAAAGTTACAGTCTCAGAAACCCACAGGGGTCGCGATGAGCCAGCATTGACTTGATGGCAGTGAGAGTGTCCCCATCCAGTGGATTCTGACTCGCAGTCACCCTGCATGGCAACGTTTCCGGATGCAGCCAGCCTCAGCTTTCTCCTTAGAAGCTACTGGTGGATTTGAACTGCCGACCTTCGGGCTAGCAGGCATGTGCTCTCCCAGTGCTTGACGGGACTCAATACGGTTCTCTCTTGCAACGTACAGCTCTGTTGCTAATAAATCCACAGGTGTGCAACCAACACCATATTTAACTTAGAACATTTCCAACAACTCTCTCCAAATGCCATACCTATTAGCAGTCCCTAACCCGAGAGTGACCCTGTAGGACAGAGTAGAACTGCCCCCTCGGGTTTCCGAGAAAGTCACTTAAACCTGGTCACTTTTATAGAAGCACACGGCCACATCTCTCTCCTGCAGGGCAGCTGGTGGATTCGAACTGCTGGCCTCTCAGCAGCCTAGCGCTTAACCACTGCACTACGAGGGTACCTTACAAGGGTCTGGGGTGCACAACGGCGCTCTGCTGCCTTTATTTCCAAAATAAAAACAATTCAAACGACATTGTCCAGCAAATCTTCCTTTGGCCACTAAGCAAAAGGGTGGTGACTCAAACCTTCTCAGCTGCACCTGTCTGTCACATGGGGTCACCAGAAGTCGAAGTCAACTCCCAGCAATGACAGTGACCCCATGTGCAACACCAGACCAGGCAAGTCTGTAGAGATCTAAGTTTGTTGGCGTTTCCCTGGGGTAGGTGGGGGAGGCTTAGAAGGGATGGGGAAATCCCTTGGTTAGGAGGGATGGGGAGATCCAGCAACAGTCAACGGTGACAGCTGAACATAGTGCCCCTGATGAGAGAAATGGGAATAATCCTGAAAGGCAGTTATGATTCTCCAGAGGCTGGAGAATGGGGTGGGACAGTTCACTGGTTTGGAGATTTCTTTTGGGGTGGTGAGAAGTTTCTGGAACTAGACGCAGTGGTGGTTGTACAGCATTGTGAATGCACTAAAGACCACCAAACAGCTCTCTGGTTGGTTTTATGTGAATTTCACCTCAATGGACAGGAGCTGGGGGAGGGGGGTGTTCTGCCCAGGGGGTGGGCACTGGGGCTGGAGAAGGGTGGGGCAAGTAGAAGTGGCTCACAGGTGGCTTTCTGGTCCCCAGCCCTGGCTGCAGTGCCCTGTGTGGGCCTTCCAGGGGGCAGGAACTGGGGAAGGGAGGCTGATGTGCCAAGAGCCCCTGGATCTGGAGAAGCCACCCCACCTGAGAGAACTTGGACTGAGGTGGGGGGTGGGGTGGGGGGCTCTGGTGCTGGGCCTGCTGATCCTGGGGGAGGACAGGAACAGAGTGGAGAGGGTCACCCCGTGCTTGAATGCCTGGAGCTACCCCTGAGGGACTCAACCCCACCTGTGCTCCTGCGCACCGCCACCTCCCCCTGCCAGGTGTTCCTGAGGGGCTGGGCCCCCATGGCCCCAGCTGTAGCCAGGGCTCTCTGGCATCGCACCCTCGGGCCCTCTCCGCCCCCTGCGCCCTGGCGGACCTGACTGTTGTTGGAGAAGGTGTACAGCGCCAGCGGCTTCTCTCGACGGGTGATGAAGTCCACGGCCTCGTCCAGGCCCCGCACGGTCACCAGGGGCAGGATGGGCCCGAAGATCTCCTCCTGCATCACGGGCTCTGTCTCCTGCACGTCCACCAGCACCGTGGGGGCTGCGGCACAGGGCGCGCTCAGCGGGACCCAGAAGCTTCCCTCCGCAGGCACGCGCGCAGGGCGGGACTGGGGGACCCAGGAGGCAGAGGGAGGTTCAGGGAGGAGCATGAGGGGTCCCCAGTGTGGGGACACTCTTCGTGACAGGGTCCGTGTTGGCTGGGGGCCCGGGGCGGGGTGGCCTTGCTACCCAGAAGAGCAGGGGCTCAGGCGTTGGGTCAGGGCTGAGGGGTTTGTGGTGCAGGCAGAGGCGTGTGATCCGCTCAGTGAGCCCCCAAGGACCCTGCAGAAGGGCCAAGGGTGCAGAAGCTGCGAGACCGCACCCTGTCTCCCTGCACCCCTCTGTGTCCTTACACTACCTACCCCGTTGGCCCCTGGGCCATCCCATAACCCTTTGCCCTCCTGCACCCCTGAGGGGCTCACCGATGTAGCGCTCGGTCTCATCGCTCTGACCCCCGATGGCCACGCGCCCACAGCGCAGCAGGCCCTGCAGCCGCCGGAATTGCTTCTCTCCCACAATGCGGCCCAGGTCCGGGGACGCCTTGGGGTCCTCGCCGTAGAACTGGGTGATGGCGCTCTGCATGGCCGGCAGCAGGCGCTCCTGCGTCTCGCGGCTGCACAGGACGTAGTCCGGCGCCACGCAGGTCTGGCCGGCGTTGAAGTAGCGGAAGAACACCACGCGGTTGGCCACGGTCTGCGGGTCGCAGTCGTCGTCCACATAGCAGGGGTTCTTGCCCCCCAGCTCCAGGGTCAGGGGGGTCAGGTGCTTGGCTGCGGCGGCCATGACCACCTTGCCCACTCGGGGACTCCCTGAAAGGGAAGAAAGAAAGATGAGTGGTCTGGGGCGCTGGGCCAGCCCCCACTGGCCTTTCCTCCACAGTCAGGGGCAGAATTGGATCTCAGAGCTTTGCTCCATTACACAGCTAAGAAAACGAGGCCTGGAGGCTTCCAGGGCTGGATGACGGGGCTACATCAGCTGGGTTAGTCAGCCTGCCTGAGTTGCCCAGGTAGGGAACTTGGCATTGGGGGTCTGGCCTTGTCCAATGCCCACCCTGAGCTGCAGGGAGTGATGCTTGGTGACAGGGCAAGGAATGAGCAGCCCCTCCCCGGGAATCTGCAGGGCTCTGGCCCCTTTTCCCAGCCCTTGAGGTGCCCTCACCCCCACCTGGCAGCCCGACAGGCTGTGCTTTCTCCTGAGAGAGGAAAGCAAGTCAGAAGGTCCCCTGCT
>NW_022111317.1:3188672-3190586 GCF_000313985.2 Echinops telfairi
CCCCTCTGGGACCCCTGGCTGGAGAGCTGGAGGCAGCTCGGCCCCCACCAGCCCACTCCCCGCTGCCTGCCCGGACCCGGAACTGCCAGGGTCCAGCTAGGCGCACCCAACAGGGGTATGGTTGTGACTAGGCAGAGAAGGGTACCTCTGAGCAGACCCGCTCTGACTAAGGAGCCTGAGGCCGAAAGGGCCCACACAGCTCTGGAGAGGTGGAATGCGGGTTGGAAGCTGGGGGAGGGCGCCCCTGCACTGCTCCCGTCTACCTGTGGCTCGGCTCACCTGGTCCAGGTACCGGGGCAGCTCCTCAGCCAGGACCTTCTCCACACTCTTGGTTATCTCAGAGGGCTTGAGCACCACGCAGTTCCCTGCAGGTGGGGCAGGAGGGAGAGGAGAGCAGAGGGTGAGACTCTGGAGCCACAACATTCGTTCAGTTCTCACACCTGCAGGGCGGGCCCTCGCCTCCCCCAGGTTCAGATGAGGAAGATGGTTCAGAGGGGGCAAGTGACCTGCCCACACAGCCTGGGGGTGGGGGTCCAGGCCTCTCTGCCCACCGGTGCCAGCTCCCCCTTCTGACTGGCCCTGTGGGTGACCAAGGGCACAGGGAGGATGGCAGGGCAGGGGTGTGTGTGTGCCTGCTCACCTGCAGCCAGGGCGCCCACCAGTGGCACCAGCGTCAGGTTGATGGGGTAGTTCCAGGGGGCGATGATGAGGACGAGGCCGAAGGGCTCCTTCCGGATGAAGGCCGAGTCTAGCTGGGTGGCCTGCACCAGGTCAGCAGAGGTGGGTGAGCGGAGAGAGGCCCAAGACCCCTGCCTTCCAAGAGCCCCACCCTCAGAGAGGCTCTATGGAGGCCATAGTCTTCAACACCCCCTGCCCGCCAGCCCAGCAGGGGCCCCCTCACCAGGTTTCTGGGCACCTTCTCATCCTTCATCCAGGCCCGCAGGTCCCTGAGAGCCCGCTTTATCTCGCTCTCGCTGATACTGAGCTCCGACACCTCTGACTCAAAGGCCGACTGCAAGGGGGAGGGCGGAGAGGGTAGCACAGGGGAGCCTAGGTAGACGGCAGGCCCTCAGGGGTGCGGGCCCTCTAGCCCAGGCCCTTTGGGGCACTCGCTTATTCACACCAGGTTCATTGCACGCTGCTGTGTGCGGGCATGGAGCTTGGGGCTGTGTGGGTGCCTGACACCCAGGAAAGTTGGCGGTCAGCCTGATGGCTGGAGAGGTTAGTGCCCCATTGGGACGTGAGGTGCATCCTGGGAAAAGTAATGCAAGGTGTCCAGATGGCTGGATTGTGTGTGTGTGCATGTGCACGTGTGTGTGTGTGCATGTGCACGTGTGTGTGCAGAAGTCCATGTATGTGGCAGAGTGGGTGAGTGCAGGAGTGTGCACATGTTTATGTGCATGCAGGCGTGGATGTCATTGTGTGTGTGAGAGAGAATTTTCTGGGTTCGTGTGAGTGCAGGAGTATGTATGAGTGTGCAAGTGTGAGCATGGACGGTTGTACACAGGTGTGTGGACAGGGGCACAAGTGTGTGTTCAAGTGAATGTGTGTGAGTGTGATCAGTGCCTGAGGGTGTGAGGGTGTACATGCGCCTGTGTTGTGAGTGGATTGTCCGAGGCAATACACGAGTTTGGGGGCATGTCTGCATGACTGTATGTGTTGGAGTGTACAAGTGTGCATGTGCGAGCTTGTCCTTTCTTATACACAGTGGTAAGGGTGGGCCTCTTGGACATCTGGTAACAGAACATTTTTGGAGCAGGCCCAGCCGCTCAAAGGCCCTGGTTAGGTGTGGGCTTGCTGTGCTGATTAGCAAGGGGCTGTGAGTCAAGTGATGACGGGTCAGGCGGGTGGACAGAGCAGGGGCAGGATGGCTTGTACCCAGTGGTCTGCAGGGGCACCGCATAGGGCACAGTC
>NW_022111317.1:3191194-3192980 GCF_000313985.2 Echinops telfairi
TGGCTGCCACCAGTTGTTGGGGTTAGATGAGACCTCACAGGATGGTGCTGGGCAGACGCTGTCTGCTGCCCAGGGGAGGGCCAGACGGAATGTTTTGGGCTGCTGCCAGGAGTCAGGCCCATTGAGGGGCCCTGGCTCCTGGGGCCTCAAGCACCCTGGGATGCTGGGAGATGAAATCTGAGCAGAAGGAAGAAGGGGACCAGATAACCAGTCATGGCTGGGCCCACGGAGGAGGATGAGCCGGCAGACCAGAGGAGGTGAGCCTAGGGGTGTGGTGGGGACAATGTGTGGTCTATGGCGAGACCCAGTAAAGGGATTACACCTGTGGGCACAGGCCAGTCAAGGAGAGGGTGGACAGGGCTTTCACCAGTGGGCAGACAGACGGACCCCAGACATAGGTGTCTTGGGAAAGAGAAGCTCTGGCGTGGTGAGAGGGGACAGGCAGCACCAGGGAGCCCACCAGGGAGCGGGGCTCCCCTGACACATGTGCCCAGGCCCCCGAGGAGTGGTGTGCCGTGACACCCCTTCCCTGATGCTAACAGTCTGGTTTCACAGTGATCAGGAATGAGACCCCAGAGGCCCCGCCCCACCCCCCAGATGTCTAGCCCTTTGGCTCCTGGTCTCCATCACTCCTTGGGTGGTGGGGGAAGCAGGCCTTCTGATGGGCAGGGAAGAGGCCCTGGGCCATTGTGGAGAACTCTGGGGTAAAGACAGGCTCAGTGTCAGCCACATGGGACAGTTTGGCCCCTGGAGCCAGGGGCTGACCAGCTGCTCTTGGGGACTGGGCATCAAATTGGCTTCTCAAGAGGCGAAGACCCTGGAAGGTTCCAGCTGGTGGGGCAAATGGATGGGATGGTTCTGGACACTGGGGCCGAGGCATGGGTAGGGGACATTTGGTCCAGAGAGGAAGAGCCAGGGCAGCCAAGTGACTGGGCTTGGTTGGCGGAGGCAAGGGGTGGGGCTGCTTGCAAGGAAGGGGATTTCTTGGGGGGTCCACCAGGGCTACTCTTGGAGTTGAGGGTGGTTGAGCCTGTGGAGGCTGAGACCACAACACGCCCCCATCTCATTGATGCTTCACTCCGCCCCAGCCTCTGAGACCACCTCCTCAACCTGCTCCAGCCAGCTGCTTCTCCACCAGACACAAGAAGCATCCCTGCCGCAGGCCTTTGCACGAGCCGTGGCCTCTGTCCTTCCACAGTGTCTGGGTAGCCCTCTCTGTTACCCCCATCATGTCTCTGCTGAGGAGCTACCTTCTCAGGCCCTGACCAAACCTGCACCCCGACCTTGGCCCCCTCCCCCCCCTCTCACAGGGTGGGCCCATAGTCCTTTTACCAGCTAAGATAGCATGCGATGACTTCATTGCTGCCTCACAGGGTCTGCTTTGTGGGCAAAGGGACTTTCTTTTATTCTCCACCGTGTTCCCTCCAACCTAAAACAGTGCCTGGTACACAAGAGATGTTCAAAGAATAGTTGTTGGTATTTAGATAGATGGATGTGTGCTTGATTGGGTAGATGGATCGATGGATGGATGGGTGGGTGAATGCATGTTTGTTTGGTTGGTTGGTTGACTGGATGCGTGAATGTATGAATGGATGTTTGGATGGATGGATGGATGAGTGGGTGGATGGGTAGGTGGGTGGATGGAGCCAGGAGAGCAGGCTCTAGCCTAGGGAAGTAGGGTGAATGGATGAATACATGCACAGATGGATGGATGGATGGGTAGGTTACTGGGTGGGTGGAGCAGGAGAACAGGTCCTGGCCTAGGGAAGAAGTGGGATGGGTGGGG
>NW_022111317.1:3193655-3195265 GCF_000313985.2 Echinops telfairi
GGCGTGGGCTTGGGGGGCATCTAGTCCCCCACTGAAGGTGGTGAGCCCAAGCCAGGGGTGGCAGGTGCCCCAAGAGCCCACAACCCCCTTCGGTGACAGAGGGGGACCTCTGGGAGCTGGGCGGCCCGCAGGCTGAGGGGGCTATCTGACCAGCAGAGGGAGGGGAAGAGGCTGCGGCCAACCGCCACGGTGACGATGACCGCCACCTCCCATTCCAGACACAGAATGCCGTGCGCCCCCAGGCGTGGGCTGGGGGGCTGGGGAGCAGTGGCTGCACCTCCTGGAGCTCAGGTCCCGAGGCTCAGGGGCGGAACCTCCCCGCGGCGGTGCGGGGGCGGGGCCCGAGCCTCCCTGCTGCCACCAGCCAGGCCTGGCAGAGGGCAGGGGCCGCGAGGGTCCCCAGGGCCCTGGTGTTTACTTGAGACTCATCAGAGGAGCTCTCTGACGCACGCGCGCCTCAGCCGGGTGCCAAGGACCCGCGGGCCCGCCGCGCCACCTCCACCTTCGCTGCCCGGGCTCTGCAGGGCGCAGTACAGCTGCTGCCCCCTCCAGGCAGCCCGCCGGACTGCTCCGCCAGCACACACACGCACGCACACACGCACACACGCGGGCTCACACGACGGGATCCACGCCAGGTTACCTGTCCGCCCCTTCCCCCCAACTACCCTCTTCTTTGGCGTGACTACCCCATGTTCTCATCTGTTACTGGCCTCTGTGCCAGCCCCCAGCCCCCCAGCCAAGGCCAGGTGCTCCTCAATTGGAGACCTGGATCACCCCCGCACCCCCTGCGACTGGCTCAGTCTCCTTGGTTGTCTGGAGGGGTCTCAAGAGTGGGGAGGGGCAGGGGGCAGAGCTCAGCACGAACACAGGCCCTGGTTGAAGCAGCCAGCATTTCTGGAGGCCCTGTCCTCGGCTGTGTGCTGGCTCTGCCTCTGTCCAGCTGGGTGACCCTGGACAAGGCACTCACCCTCTCTCTGCTTAGGTTTCCTTGACTGTCCAAGGGGGCTGACCACAGGGCCCCCTGAGGTGATGAGGGAGAGATGGGATTGCAGGAAGCATGTGGAGTTGAGCCTGGCAACAGAGAGCTAGTGCTCAGTAATGAGGATCAGCTAGGAGCCCTGGTGGCATAGTGGTTATGCATTGACCTCACTGCTAACCTCAAGGTCTACAGTTTGAAACCACCGGCAGCTCCACGGAAGGAGGACAGGGCTGTTGGCTTCCATACAGTGTTGCGGTCTTGGCAACCCACAGGGGCTGCTCTCTCGTGTCCTGAGAGGTCACTTCAAATGGGCATTGACTTGATAGCAGTGAGTTTAGTTTTGTTTTTAGTGTGGGAGCGTGGCAGCCTCGGGGCTAACTTGCTCCCTTCCACAATGGAGGCTGAGGTTCAATCCAGGCCAGGGCCCCTCAGGCGCAGCCCCCACCCGTCTGTCACGGGAGGCTGGCACGTTGCTGGGAGGCTGGCATGTCGGAGCTTCCCAACGGAGAGACTAGGAAGAAAGGGCTGGCAATCTTCTTCCAGAAATGAAAACGCCTGGCCACGGTGAACCCACGCACAGCGATTGTGGCGCCGGGGCAGCCAGGGTTTGGTCTCCTTGGACACCGGGTGA
>NW_022111317.1:3196140-3215264 GCF_000313985.2 Echinops telfairi
GTCCCGTCTCAAGTAGCCCTGGTGGCACCGTGAGCTAGGCACTGGTCTACTAACCTCAGGCCAGTGGTTCAAACCCACCAGTCATACTGGGAGAGACCACTGTGGTGGTCATTTCCACAAGAGATGTCCTGAAGAACAGTTCCACTCTGTCCTACAGGGTCACCACCGGTCAGAATCAACTTGATGACCCTGGGCGGGCCTCCATCTTCCACCATTCTGGGGGCGGGCAGTGTAGACAGAGCAGCAGGTTCCGCCCTGCCTCCTCGGGCTGAGCTGCTGGGCCCCAGTGGGCTGGTGGGCCCAGGACTCTCTGGCTGCAGGCCTCCACGGTAGGCAGAGGTGGCCCCACTTATATGTGTCTGCACTGGACCTGCTGAGTGTGGGGCAGGGTACACGGACTCATTCGATGGGGAAAGAGGGGGACCTGGGGGCTATGGAGGACCAGCTGCTTGCCCTCCCAGTCCTGGATCTGGGATGTGTCTGACATCATAATCCTTAGACACCTCCAGCAGGTGCCATGTGGGTGCAGTGGGGGGCCTAGCCCCAGACAGAGGCCCAGGCAGCTCGCCATGTGGGTGCAGTGGGGGGCCTAGCCCCAGACAGAGGCCCAGGCAGCTCATGAATCCAGAATGGGCAAGGTGGGGCCATCTGCAAAGCATCATGGGAACTGCCTGCTGCCCAAGCCTCCCCCAAGGCAAGACCATGCTAATGGGCCCTCCTCCCACCCATCAGAAGGCAAAGCTCATTCCTGCCTTCCTCTGCCTCGGTTTCCTGCTCTACCACGGGCCTTCTGAGAATCTTGCCCACTATGGTGCGGGCTGGAGTCCTGCAGCCTGCGTTAGAATAATGACCCCTGCAGGTCCTGGCCAGGACCCTGGCCGGGTGACTTGGCCCCACTGTGGCTCACTCTGCTGTTACTGCCGTGTAGGCGCCGGGAGGTGGGCTTTTTACCCCTAGGGACCCTCTGTGCCACAGAACGAAACACCGCCTGCCCCTGCGCCAGCCTTACCACCCTGGCTGGCTCATTGTCACAGCCACTGGGTCAACCCATCTCCTCGAGGGCCCTCCTTTAGTGCCTTGCCCCTCGACTTTACCAAGCACGAGGTCCTGCTCCAGGGACCAGCTCCTTCTGACACCCTGTCCCAAGTTCAAAGTCAAAGGAGCATTCTGGCTGCACTTCCTGCAACGCAGATTCGTGTGTGCCTCTGGCAGTCCGTGGCGATTGAACATTCTCTGCCAACACCACACATTCAAGCGCACCACATTCCTCCGTGGTGGTCTGTATTTAATCGTCCAGCTCTCACGCGGCGCATGGGAGGTGACTGAAGAAACGATGACCCGGCTCAGGCTGACCTGAGTCCCCCAGGTGACTCTTTGCTTTTGAACGCTTGCAAGAGGCCCAGTGGCAGACTTGCCCCAGGCAACACGCGGTTTGATTTCTTGAGCGCTGCTTCCATGTGTGTTGCAGGTGGATCCGAGTCGAATGCCATCCATGCCAACTCCAAAATCGCTTCTTGGTCTAGCAGGGAGGGTTTGCTCTCTCCACACAGAGGCTTGTCGCGAGCCGAGGGAGCCGTCTCTGAGCTGCACCAGGAAGCCTTTGTTCCTCCCAGCTATCAGCAAGCAAGGTTGTCCCTGAGTCTTCCTCCGCACCCCCCTGCAGGGGCCTGTTCTCCTTCAGGGAGTGCAGGGTCTCATATGGTTTCCTCCGTATTCAGATGGAATCAATACGGCGGAAGGACAGGACCCTGATGCACACCTTTTCTGATTTAACACCGGGCGGTGTCCCCTGGTTTCGGCGCGCGTTCCCTGGTTTTCATTGGAACGACTGCCTCTTGGTCTAGGCACAGCTTCCACATGGGCACAGTGATGTGCTCTGGGATGCCCACTCTCCACAATGCCACTCATCATTCTTCTGCACCACACACACACACCCCTGCGTCGTCTCGGCAACGTCAATGAAACACGGGCCAAGAACCCATCTGACATCAGAAAGATGTCCCTGTTCCCCGTCCTCTGCTGACTCTCTCGGCCCGGCCGTACAACGCGGTGATAGCTGCAGCCAAGGAGCCCCTGTGGTGCAGTGGTGAAACATTCTGCTCCACCCTGAAAGTCAGCGGTTCAAGCCCACCAGAGGAGGAGCAGGCCGCGGCAGTCAGCCTGCATAAGGACGACAGCTGTGGAAACTCGACCGGCAGTCTTCCTCTGTCCTGCAGGGCCTTTGTGAGCCCGAACTAATTCAGCCACACCTAACAAGTTCCTTCACGCCCCCACCCCCCACCCCCCAGAATGGAAGAAGTCCAGCACAGAGCTGCCCAAGTGCTGGGTGCAGAGTGGGGCGGCCATAGTAATCAGGAACAAAGGCTGTGAATTGGGGACCCAGGTGAGGGAGGTGGGAGGCAGCCGGGTGTCAGAGGTGGCGCTGGCCCAGGGCAGCAGAGATGATCTGAGGGCCCGAGGGCTCTCACTAGGGTGTCAGAGCAGGCCCCACCCACTCCAGGCCTCCCACCCGCTTCTCCTGACATTCAGGCATCACCAAGACTGGCAGACGTCCCCGGCCCCTTGGCAACAGTCCACTCACCCGTGGGGTCCGTGGGGGTGAGGGGACTGGTGTGGTGCATGGGCGGAGCCAAGCCCCAGCCCCACTCCCCAAGCAGCTCAGGACAGGGGGCGCATTGCTGCTCCCTGGTCCCTGCAAGGTCCCTCTGCTGATAATGTCTCATGGAGAGACACAGGGCAGGGCTACCGGCCCCTCCTTCCCTGGGCCTTGGCAAAGTCCATCCCCAAGAACGACTGTCTCCCTGACAGTCTCCCGCTCAAGAGCCACCTGCTGCCCGAGCAATGCTGCCCTACTCAGGAACCGGAGGCCGAGCGCTGGCTCCTCACTCACTAAAGGATGCCGCCGGGCGGGTGGCCAGAGCAGCCGGCCTGTCTACGGTGAGGGCACCCTCTTTCTAGCCCTTCGCTCGGCCAAAGGAAAGTCCCTCCCTTCCTTCCCCTTTCTCTCTGAGCTACTTGAGGACAAGCAGGGTTTGTGTGTGTGGCTGCCAGCAGCCCGGCCACCCAGCAACCCAAGTCCCCGAGGGTCCGAGTTTGCCCAGGTCCCAGGCTCTGTTCGACCACTCCCCCACCATGGTGCTGGTGGCCCAGGCTCCCCAGGTGCCGTACCTGAGCCCCTCCAGACTGCCTTTCCTCTTGAGCGCCTGCTCTGCCCAGCAGTCCAGCTGTTATGAAACGGCCCGGCTGGGCCGGCCCCTGGGGCGGAGCTGCCCTGGCCTGGTGCCTGGCCCTGGGCTGGCTGGCGTCTGCAGGCTGAGCTCTCACCTCTACCACGCTCAGGGGTTCTCAGAGCCACTCTTGCCACCGGAGCCCGCAGCAAGGGAGCCGGTGGCCCTGAGAAGCCTGCACCCAGCCAGGGCCACACAGCAAGCCCAGGAGCTCAGCTACGTTGGGGGGTAGGGGGGATATAGCCACAGAAGAGTGGGAGGACCGTGGCCCTGGCATTGTGGGGTGGGGTGGGCTGAGGAGCCAGGGACAGCAGAAGAGGCCTTGCTCCCCGACTCCTCTGGAGTCCCCCTCCTCTGAGCCTCAGTTTCCCCATCCCATCTGCACTTGGAGAGGAGATCTCAGGAACCACGCCTGCTGCCCACCATGATCCCATCTTCACAAATCTGCACCATCACCACCCACGCACCCACGGACCTGCCCCCCCCAACATACACATATTCCCTCCACAGATCAGCCCCATCACCACCCTGCCACCCAGCATCCTCCCACCCACCACCCCACTCAGGGGTGACTACCCATGTCACCCTCCCACCCACCACCCCACTCAAAGACCAGCCAGCTTCACCACCCTCCCCCATCCCCACAGCCCTCTGTTTTACGATCCAGGAAAGGGACGCAGAGTGATGTGGCCCTTGGCTGCTCAGCATGGGGGTGGCCCACTGGCTCCCACACTGGACTTGCTCCACAGTGGGGGGCTCCTGGGGATGAGCAACCAGCACCCCCTGGCTCCCTCCTGGTCATGATGGCAAGAGTTCCCATGGTGGCCTGCCCCTCCTCGGTGCCCCAGCTGCATCCTCCCCGGACACAGTACACCTGTCAGATCAGCACAAAGGGGGATGGCTCCCGAGCAGCTACAGGTGAGACAGGTGGACGGTCAGGTTACAGGTGTGGAGGAGGAAGGTCTTTGTGTCATCCCCCGTCTGGGCCTGGGGCCCTGGCCCTCGGGGATCATGGACCCCGGGGAACCCAGCCTTGGGAACCGCTCATCACCCCGCCCCCTCCTGGGGTGGGGTACCAGCTCTGCCTACCTGAGGAGGGCGGAGAGGGCTCCTGTCCACAGTGGCTTGGAAGACAGCAGCCAGATGGGCTGGGCACAGGGGGCCTGGCGGCCCGTCCTCTGTGCAGGATGGAGCCCCCAGCCGCCGCCTGTCACGTGGATCGGCATGTGACAGCCCTGCCCTGCTGTCTGGAGCGGAGCCAGGCAGCTCAGAGGCAGAGCAGGCTCACCATGCAGGGCCAGGCTGGGGCTGGCACTGGTAGCCCTCCACTGGGCACGAGGCCCAGAGAGGGCACGCCACTGGTCGAAGGCCACACAGCAAAGCAAGGAGACACCTGGGGACAGGCTAGTGGTGGACGGGTGTTTCAGGACCCTGAAGGGCCCCCTGGCCAAAGGCACTATCAGAGGGTCTCCTGCAGGGGCCAACATCTAGGGAGGCAGCCTCCAGGGAAGTCCCTAGAGAGGACCCTCCTCCTAAGACAGAGACCCCCAAGCTCCCAGGCAGTGAGCTTCTCTGTCTGGAGACCCCTCCCTCTCTGGGTCGACGTGTCCTCAAAACCAGGAGGAGTCCATGTCCTGGAGGGACACCCTGTAGGAGGATCCCGGAATAAATGAGTGAGGGGGGCTACCGACCAGGGCTTCATGAGGAGGGCCTCTAAGGGTCAGCCTGGTGGGTGGCGGGCTCTGCGAGGACTTGAAGGGGACCTGGGCCACCGGGCCCACCCTCCAAGGGTGGGTGATGGGGACATAGAGGTCCGGAGGGTCCTGAGGCCAGACAGACCGGCTCTTCTTGCTGGTGACCTAGAACAAGCCACCTCACTTCTTCGGGCCTCCTTGTTCCCCTCTGAGAAATGGGAGAGTCAGAGCACCCGGGCGTCCGTGGACAGCAAGTGAGATGGTACTTCCTGTCCCTCTGAAGTAGGCTGAGGGGTGCCCCTAGGTTCCAGGACAAGATGGGGCACCCAGTCCCCTGCTTGTCCCTGTAGACTCCCTCACTCTCACACCCCTCTGCCGGGGATCCCAGCTTTGGGTGTTCCCATCTGACATTGCCCTCCCTTCCTCTTCTCTTACTTTCATGTTCCCTGCCCCCACCTTCTAAGGTGGAGGGGACTGAGACTCAGGGAGGGACAGAGTGGTCCCAAGTTCCTTGCTATTTTTAAAACCAAGACAAAATAGCTATAACATACGATTTGCCACTTTGGCCACTGTCAGTGTACAATTGAGTGACATTAATTCTGTGCCGCCATCACCACTGTCTACTCCCCCATTTTTCCATCCCCTGCCCCTGGAAACTCGGTAACCAGTAGCTTCCATTTCCCTGGTCCCCCAGGCCCTGGTAACCTCTAGTCTGTGCTGCCTCCAGACAACTTGCATTCTCTAGAACTCAGGGATTTGCTTCCCTGCCCGCTTCCCCTGTGATGCACCACGGAGCAGGACATCACATGAGGGGCCACGACCCAGACCATCCACCCTAGTTCAGCCGTTCCCCCGCTGGCCGGCGGCCTGGGTCCACCTTCACGCTCGTGGGAGTCGGGCGGCCACGCGCATTGCTGGAAGTGGCTCTGTTGGGCCTCCGTAGGAGAGTGGGCTTGCTGGCTCCGAGGGGCCTTCTCGGCTTTCCTGGTTGCCCATCTGCTGAACTGTTTTCCACCCGAAAATATTAGCGCTCCCGTTTCTCCCAGGCGCACGATGCGACTGTTTTTAAATGGCTTTGAGGGAAAAGACATCGAACAGAAAACTGTCCGTATGATTCGTAGGCGTTCATTACAATCGCCAAGTTGCCCCACGTCGACCGTCCGGCCCTGAGAGCTATTGCTGCCCTGCCACATTCCCACCGATCTTAGATCCAGGCATCTCTGCCTCCCCCAGCCTGTGATCTTCCTGCTTCACCTTTCTGCATCATCGGCCTGCAGCTAAGTGAGTCTGGAGAGGGCCCCTGCTAGCATCGAACTTAGGAACTTGAGTTGGGCTGGGCTGGGCTGCCTTCAGGACCAGTGGTGTGAGTGGCGATACTGGGAGGGTAGAGGGAGAGTGGGTTGGAAAGAGGGAACAGATTACAAGGATCTACATGTGACCTCCTCCCAAGGGGATGGACAACAGAAAAGTGGGTGAAGGGAGACGTCGGAGAGGGCAAGATATGACAAAATAATAATTTATAAATTATCAAGGGCTCACGAGGGAGGGGGGAGCAGAGAGGGAGTAGAAAAAATGAGGACCTGATGCGGGGCTTAAGTGGAGAGTAAATGTTTTGAGAACGATGAGGGCAATGAATGTACAAATATGCTTTACACAATTGATGTATGTATGGATTGTAATAAAAGTTGTATGAGCCCCTAGTAAAATGATTTAAAACAAACAAACAAAAGAAATAAACTACACAAACGCATGGGGGAAAAAAGAAAGCTCTGTGTTAGTCTGGGTTAACTATCTATCTATCTAGATAGATATAGATATAAAGTATGTATCTATATGAGTAAATGGATATTAAGAAAACACCCTAGCCCAGTCCAAATCAAGTCCATAAGTTCGATATCCCATAAGTGTGATATTAGCCCATGAAGTCCCCTTCAGACTCACGCAGCACATGCAATGATGCCGAATACAGGAAGATCACAGGCCGGTGGATGCAAAGCCTTGTGGGTCCAGTGGCTCCAGGACTCTGGCTGCCATCAGTGTGGCTCCACGTGGCTTGTCAACATTAAGGTGAATCAGAGAGTAAAGAGAGTGTGTCCCACCTCCGGGAAGGAAGAGAAGAAGTCCCAGAATCCTCATGAGGAGGCCACGCCCACAAGGAGGGGTCACCAGGCTGTGACCTGACTGGCAGGCTAGACTCCACCCCGTCATTCTTATTTATCAAGTTGACATGAAATTGTGTAACTACCACAAGCTCTTGCTCTCACGTCTTTTTAAAAAATAATGTTCTTTCTTATATATATGTGAGTGCCACTGGATTTATTTTTCTAGACAATCTGGCCTAACACTACCCTCCCTCCCTCTTCCTTCCTTCCTTCCTTTCCCCCCTCCATTCCTTGATCACACAGGTACCGGGCCGTTTTACCCCCTCATCGGTTGACATAGATTCAAACCTAGCTCCTTAGCACCTAAGCAACCTCGGGTGAGTCCCAGCACCCTCCTGGGCCTCCATTTCCTCACCTGGAAAGTGGGCTTGATGCCACCTGCCTCACAGGGATGCTGGGATGGTGGGCACCTGACGGGGTACTTGGTGTACAGTAGGTGCTCAATATATGTGAACACCACACCTCCCACCACCCCCTTCCTGACCTCTCAAAGACGTGATTGTCCAGGCTTTGTCATTGAGATCCTGCTCTGGCCTTCCTTCCTGCAGGCCCTGCAGGCTGGGGCCACCTGGGTCTACCCCCAGGGCCCCTTCAAGAGTTGGTGTGACCCTCTCCAGGGTGCCAAGGTAGAGGCTGAACCCAGTCAGCATTCCATGATTAGCAGTGGTTGTGAGTCACTCACTTACTCAGTAAAACCTAATGAGGCACTATAGTAGTCAATGTGAGACTATTAAGAGTGAAGGGGTAGTAAGCTATGACAAAATAATAATTTATAAATTATCAAGGATTCATGAGGGAGGGGAAAAATGAGGAGCTGATGCCAGGGGCTTACCTGGAGAGCAAATGGTTTCAGAATGATAAGAGCAATGAATGTACAAATGTGCTTTACACAATTGATGTATGTGATGGATTGCGATAAGAGTTGTATGAGCCCCTAGTAAAATGATTTAAAAAAAGTGAAGGGGTGGAGTTTAGCCTGTCAGTTAGGTTTCAGCTTGATGACCTCATTTGGAGGCGCTAAAAAGATAAATAGCTTGCTGGAGGCGGGACAGATGCTCTCTGCTTCGTATTCCTAATGACAAGCCACATGGAGCTACATTAATGGAGCCAGAGCTCTGGAGCTGGAGGAGCCCGGTGGAGACCCACGCCAGTGCTAAGACGCTGCTACTGGATCCACAAGACTTCCCACCCACTGGCCTGTGATTCTCCTGCATTCTGCATCATTGCATGGTTGTGTGAGTCTGAAGAGGAATTTATAGATTGGTATCGGATATTGAGTTAGTTTATTGTGCCAACCTGGCCGATAAACACATGTGGGATTAATTGAAGGGCAGAGGGATAAATGGCTCGGTGAGCCTCGACTTTCTAGTTCTCGGGTCACTTGCTTTGTGATGGTCGCCCCAGGGTGCAGCTGCCTTAGCAGTTCCCTGCTTCAGCTTGCAAGGCTGAGTTCCTGCAAGACATCCCCAAGGAGAAGCCACATGGACCTACCCCGATGTAGCCCTGGGTGCTGGAGCAGCCGTGTGGAGACTCCTGCCAGTGCTGAGATGTTCACACGCTCACTGACTTGGCTTTCCTCCTGCAGGCGGCATCATTGCGTCTGTTTTGTGAGATGGAGGAGGACTTTGTGGACTGGTGTTGGACATAGGGGTTAATGGGTGAATATTGGACTTGTGGGCTTGGGCAGCACTGGGTTGGGATGTTTTCTTGATGCACAGTTAACCTTTCTATAAAACTCTCTCTTTTACATGAGTTTCTGTGGATTTGTTTCTCCAAAGTACGCAGACTAATACAGATATAGGCTGATATTGGACTTATGTACTGGGCTGGGATGTGTTTTTAATATACAATTACTCTTAGATATAACACTCTTTCTTATACACATATGAGTATCTCTGGATTTGTTTCTCTAGTCAACCCAGACTAACTCACGCACCTACTGTGTGCTAAGCCCTCAGTCAATGCTTTCCATACTTGACAGGCGTGACAATAGCCCCAGAGAGGTGCAGCCACCAGGCCAAGGCCGCACACACAGGAGGACAAGCCCAGTCAGGGTTGACTGCCCCCCCAGCTCCCCCCCACCCCAGCACACTGCATTTCCAGGTGCCCCCAGGCCTGCTTTGGGTCAGTTGGGGCCTGGGTCCCAAAGCAGTTCCTTTTCTGGATACCACACGGGTGTTTCCGGACATTTTAAGAACTGCATCAGGGTGTGACTTGGAAGCCCTGCTTATTTTCTCCTGTTTGGTTTTCTACCCTTTCTGTCAGAACTATCGTTATTTTTACAAGGGAGACTAAAAATTAAATACAGTAAATCATATGTAATAAATGAATCAAAGTCTCAGGTTGAGTTCTCCGGAGAAGCAAAACCAGGATGCTTCCACATGCGTAGACACAGACAGGTGTATCTCAAAGAAACGGCTCCCACCATCAGCGAAGTGGGTCGGTGCCAAGTCCGCGAGTCAGGCGTCAGGCGGGAGGCTTCTCCTGACTCATGTGGCCGCAGGGGCTGATGAACCCAAGATTGGCAGGTCAGATGGCAGGGTCGGCTGGCAATCCTGCAGACCACTAGGCTCAAGTCCAAAGAACTGGAGCCTGCTGCAGGATCCCAGCCCAGTTAAAAAAATAAATAATAATAAAGCCAAACCAGCTTTTCCACAGCATCTACATATATTGGAAGCAAGCCACATCCCTGGGGAAACTTCCTTTCATTTGATTGGCTGTTCATCACAGCTGTCACCGGGAAAGTGATTACATTATATTAGATCTCATCATGAGGGTGTCTTAACTGCCAAACCACAGCGAATCCTGACCCAGCCGTGTGGACACAAAATCATACTATTACAAGAAAATAAAAGGATGATCATAATAGAACCCTGGTTAGGGAGAAAAGGAGGCCTGGTGGTGCTATGGGCTAAGCTTGGATTAGCTTGGGCTGCTAATCACAAGGTGGGCTGTTCACACCCACCAGCTACTCTGAAGGAGAAATATGAAGCAGTCTGCTCCCGAGAAGATTTACTGTCGCTGCGGTACCCTAAAGGGTATCTCTACTCTGTCCTATAGGGTTGAAATGAGTAGGAACTGACTCACGGGCAGTGGGTTTGAGCAGATGGCCTGAAATTTTCTCCCAGAGTAGCTGGCTGGGTTTGAACCATGGGCCTTTTGATGAGCAGCCAGGCGCTTAGCCATTCCTCCACCAGGGCTCCCTGGGCACTTGAGAGACTGGAAAGGACCTGCTATTGGGCTGCGAGCTTTGCATGTGCACTCTGTGGCGTGCTTTTCAAAGTGAGCGGAATCGAAAGTCAGAAAACAACACAACATCAAAAGGGACGAACAGATCACAGGAGGGGTTCACCTACAAGGCCCCTAAATCATTTAGGACCTGACACTTTAGAAGCATGTGTCCATCTGTCCCGGCACATCTACTCTCCCACGGGAAACCTGGAGGGATACGGTGTGTGTGTGTGTGTGTGTTTGTGTGTGTGTGTGTGTGTGTGTGTGAAGCATGTGTCCATCTGTCCCGGCACATCTACTCTCCCACAGGAAACCTGGAGGGATACGTGTGTGTGAAGCATGTGTCCATCTGTCCCGGCACATCTACTCTCCCACCAGAAACCTGGAGGGATACGGTGTGTGTGTGTGTACACCGCTGGTCCCCACACAGCCTTTTATTCTGAAGTAAGGTGGGGAGCCCGGGAGGTAGCACTCCCACAGGACTGCCAGGCCAAGGTCCTGAGGGGCCTGGGTGGTGATGGGGGTCCCTCCATGGAACCCCTTGGCCACCAACTCGCAGAATGAGGCCCTGCTCATTCGCAGATGCTCCAACCAAACTGGTTTTCCATGTGGGCGATGGGAGCCCGCTCGGGCCCAGCCGGCAGGCTGCCCGGTGAAGACGTATCTGCCTGGTGGTGGGGCTGGGGCGACAGGATCCGGTGCTACCGAACTTAACTAAAGGCCAGGCGTTTTGGGTTCTGCGGTTTGCAGAAGCTCAGCCCATCCCACGGTGGCCCCGCGGAAGGGGTGGGGCTGACCCCATCTTCGCAGGAGGGGGGCGGTGTGCAGCCGAGGCGGGGCTCCCGCTCGGCTCCTCCCCGCCCCCCTCCACCCCAGAGCCCCGGCTCCAGGCCACTCCCCGCACACCCTGGGACTCCCGCCCCCGGGGCAGCGGCTGCCCGCGGACCAGGAGGAAGTAGCTTCGCCACCGCGGGTTCAGCGGGTCGCTGCCGCCTGCAGCCGTCGGGTCCGGCAGCCATGGAGGCGGAGCCGCCGCTTTACCCAGTGGTGGGAGCCCCGGGCCCGCAGGGTGCTGAGGACCCGCTCGGGGTCCCCGACGGGCTGGAAGCCCCGGTAAGCCGCGACGTGGACGTGGAAGGCTGGGTCAGGGTGCGGGGTCCCAGCTACCCAGATCCTCGGGGGCGACGGTCGGGGCGCCCAGGGGCAGGTAACTTTGGGGTGCAGGGGCGAGGATTGCGGAGCCGGGGGCTGGGGTAGGAGCGCCCCGGGTCCGTGTGCGGGGTTTGGGTAGCTGGGCCCTGGTGCGCTGCGGTCAAGGTGTGGGTTCCAAAGCGGGGGTCTTGGGGGCCGGGTCTCCCCAGGTCGGGGTGGGTCGGAGCACCGGGAGCCTGGTGCCAGCGCTGTGTCCCTCAGCTGGACGAGCTGGTGGGCGCGTACCCCAACTACAACGAGGAGGAGGAGGAGCGCCGCTACTACCGCCGCAAGCGCCTGGGGGTGCTGAAGAACGTGCTGGCGGCCAGCGCGGGAGGCGCGCTCACCTACGGCGTCTACCTGGGTACGCGGGGCGCGAGGGGCCCCAGGGCCCAGCACGGCACGGGAGGGGGTGGCCGGAGCCGTTCCCACCCCAAACTCAGCCTGGGAAAGAGAAACCTCCGGGGCAGCGGCCCTCCCTTCCTCTTTCGCTTCCCATTCTGCGGCCCTGCAGCTGCTGCGGCCACTCCACAGGGGGTGGGAGGTGACACCCACTGGGTGGCGCCCGCAGGTGCCGGCCTGACTCTTGCTGCGCGTAGGTGAGGGAGGGTTCCGTTTGGGGCACTGCGGCCCAGTGACCTGCAGAGCAGCGGGGGTGGGGGTGCACCCACCCCACCCCGGTTCCAGTGCTGGCTCCACGCTGCGATCTGAGCGCCCCCTCGATCCTCACCGAGGGCATGCGAACATCCCGTTGGTGTGAGGCTCGCCTTCTGGCCTTTCCTTGGTTGCCCCCATTCCATCCCCAGCCAAGTAGCTCCCTTCCCCCCCACAGGCCTCCTGCAGATGCAACTGATCCTGCACTATGATGAGACCTACCGGGAGGTCAAGTACGGCAACATGGGGCTACCGGACATCGACAGCAAGATGCTCATGGGCATCAACATGACCCCCATCGCCGCACTGCTCTACACGCCGGTCCTCATCAGGTGTGCGGGGCAACGGGAGGGGGTGGGGCAAGGGAGCTCTGGCCCAGGTTCCCCTCGGTTTCAAAATCCCCAACCCAAGCCTGTTGCTGGGGAGTCAACCCCAGGGCTGCACCACCGTTTTCTTGGCGGTCAATTTGTCCATAGATTGCCAGGTCTTTCTTCCGCGGCGCCTCTGGGTGGGTTCCAGCTGCCAAAGTTGAGCAATGAGCACAAATGGGTTTGCCCTCCATCTGACATCGTGGAACAGAAATTCACTCAGACCTTGCCCCCTGGCCTGCCTGCACCCCACGTGACACCATCCTTCTCTCCGACACTTCGAAGACCTCCAAGACCTTTTGAGGTCTGGGAGCCCCGGGAGGACCTGGTCAGGGAACAGGCCCTGGCACCTACCCAGCAGAAAGGGGCATGTTTTGGCAGTGCCCCCCAAATACGACTCTAATCCCAGCCACGGAGGCCTTGGCCCCCATGTCCTAGCCAGTGCAAAAGCCCAACCATGCACCCTCCCCACCAGACAGACAGCCCCTACTTGGAGGGGACCTGTGAGCAGCGGGCAAACCGGATGGGTCTTCTCATCACCACCGAGTGGATACTGGCTCAGAGCCACACTATAGAACGTGGTAGGACTGTCCCTCCGCAGTTCCGACACGGTAACTCTGAATTCTCCGTAGCTGCGGTTTTGAACGGCTGACATTGTAGTTAGCAGCCCAGTGTGCCACCACTACACAGTCACCAGGGCTCCGGATGGGTCTCAGTTCCATTGTGAAAGATCCCCATGGTCAGCAGTTCAAAACCACCAGCGACTCTGAGGGGGAAAGATGGGGTAAACCCATGGGAGGGGGTCTTCATGAGTCAGCGTTGACTCGGTGGCAGTGAATTTGCGTCCATTTCTGGGACTGCTTCTGTTTCCCCACCTGCACCCATGAGTAATGTGCATGCCCTTGCCAATGGTGTGTGTGTGTGTGTGTGTGTACGCACACAACAACCACTTGTAGCTGCTTTTCATGACTGTGCCTTAGCGGGTCTGAACTCAGCTCCGACAGCTGTGCTGGCAGCACCTGCTGCATGACCGGGGGCACTAGGCTGCAGCCCAGGGCTGGACAGTGCAGCACTCTCTCCTTTTCATATGCCCACTTTGTGTGTGTAGGCCCCCCACGCCCTTTGTTTTCCTCAGGTAAATCGCCAGCAGGGGGTGTGTGAGGTCAATGGTTTTAGATGTAGGTCCCAGCTCTTGAAACCTGTCACCCATCACCTGACACCAGCCCCAATCCCATTGCCCTCGAGTTGATTTGGACTCCCAGGGACCCCTCCCACATTTCAGAGTGGAACCCAGGGTTTTCTTGGCTGTCATGTTCAGGGAAGCAAATCACCAGGACATTCTTCCGCAGTGCTGCCGGGTGGGCTCAGAGGCAAACCGTATTTCGTTTCTTAAGTGTTAGACAGTTTATGTGGCTCCCAATAACCCTACGTCGGTGCTTGCATTTTATGCACGAGGAAACTAAGAGGTTAAATCAGTTACTCAAAACCCGCAGGCAGTAATTTACCCAGAACTCATTGGTCCAAAACGCATATGCTTAACCCCTGCGGAAACAGGCAGACCAATTTTCCAAACAGCTTTGCAAACTGGCATGCGTCCTGGCCCGGTGTGTCATTTTTCAAACCACATCCTCACCAGCAGTGAGTATTTGTATTTTCACTTTCTGCTGTGATTTTTTTAAACAGTTTTAGTAGCGCTTCATCCACGTGTTATACAACTCAGTAATTCACTCATACCAAGAAAAGTTGTAGTTGTCATCATATTCAATTCTAGAACACTTTCTTCTTCCTTGTAGTCATTCTTATTCATGGAATTATTATTATTATTTTCTCTATTTGTGGCAAAATATATACGCAACAGAATATTCTCCCATTCCACAACTTCTACTTGTATAATTCTACTGTTTTGATACATCAATATGTCCTGTATGTTGCTTGCGGTTTGCTTCCTTCCTTTCACTCCCCAAAAGTGTAGAAACACCCCCTGCTCTAGTTATTAGATGGAAAATATGCACTAAAAAGACCAGGCTCCATACTAGGAGAGGAGATAATTGTAATAGAAAACCGGGTTATTAAACTGTGAGCTTCCTGGAAGCCAAGGCAAAGAAAGAAAGAGGCACACACACACGGTCCAGCCATTGCCCTCCTAGGAGCCAGGGTGGAGGAGAGTCCTGGCTGTCTTTCAGAGACCGCAGGAGTCCTGGAGGGAGGCAGGGGTGGCAGGGTCCCAGCCCTACTGCTTACTGGCTGTGGGCCCCCGTGCCAAATCTCCTGACCTATAGCCAGTGTCAAGTTCCTAAAGACCTGTCCCTGGACTCTCGGTCACAACACATGAGCTTGGGTGGGGAAGGGGATACGAGGACCCAGAATATGAATGAGATTGAATTTGCCCCCGGACCTCTGACTTACAACTCCTGTCCACCCCCTTAGCTCCTTTCATTCATTTTTCTTTTGCACTTTAAGGTCTTAACAGAGATTTTGTTATTAGTTGAATATATGGGGGGAGGTTGTTTTCATGTATCATTGTTTAACAGTTTTATTGGCATATATAATTCACATATCATACAATTCAATAGTTCAGTCACATCAAGGAGAGTTTTACAATCCTCCCCTTTCATTCTTAAAATGGCCACGGCAGGATCCTGGGCTTATAGGTGCGAGGGGTTGGGTAGACCTGCCCCGCAGGGTTTCAAGTGGATTGCCACCTCTTCCTCCTGCTGAGGTCCTGGTGGGTAGGAACCACTGACTTTTGGGTTAGCAGCCGTTGGGTGAATGACTGTGCTGCCAGGGCTCCTATTTGAGTGGGCACAGCATGTGGTATCTGCTGAGGCCGGGCTCCATGGCCTGGTGAGCTGGTCTGGTCACGGGCCAGGGCAAAACTGACAGCCCCTGGCAGCAGTGTCTTTCTTATGCCCGCAGGTTTTTTGGCACCAAGTGGATGATGTTCCTGGCCGTGGGCATCTATGCCCTCTTTGTCTCCACCAACTACTGGGAGCGCTATTACACACTCGTGCCTGCGGCCGTCACCCTGGGCATGGCCATCGTACCCCTCTGGGCCTCCATGGGCAACTACATCACCAGGTGAGCAGTCAGGGGAGGCCTGGTCCAGCCCCTGTTGCGGTGCCAACCTCACCTGGGGGCCTTGGGCAGGCCCTTCTGGCTCTTGGTCTGACTTTTCCCTATGTGGGGTTGGGACAGGGCAGCATGGAGGCTGCTTGACAGAAGTGGGAGGTGGGACAACAATCTTCTCTGCTTTGTGGTGCAGGATGGCGCAGAAGTACTATGAGTATGTGCACTACAAGGAGCAGGAAGAGCAGGGTCCCAGGCAGCGCCCACCGAGGGGCTCCCACGCCCCCTACCTCCTGGTCTTCCAGGCCATCTTCTACAGCTTCTTCCACGTGAGTGCCTCCACTCCAGGCATAGACCCCCACGCTGGCTGCAGCCCTATGCCGTGCTCCTCGGCCCTCTGGTCCCACCTTCCTTGCTCCAGCCAACCTCTGCTTGCTTACCTTTGGCGACTGAGGTCTCACCACCTACCTGGACACCACAGGGAGCAGGAGGAAGTTCTCCTGGGTCGGGTTGGACACTACCCCCTTCCCAGCCCCACCCTCACCCCCGGCCCTGGTGGCCCCTCCTAGGCCATGCACAATCCCCTTCCCAGGCTACACCTGTGCCCTGCCTGGCTCTATACCCCGAGCCTGACCCCGTGGTCCCCTTGCCCACAGCTGAGTTTCGCCTGTGCCCAGCTGCCCATGATCTACTTCCTAAACCACTACCTGTACGACCTGAACCACACGCTGAGCAGCGTGAAGAACTGCGGTTAGTTCTCGTGGAGGGACCTGCTCACCTCCCCCAGCCAATTGCCCCAGCGCTCAGAGTTCAGGGCTGGGGCCGTGTCCCACAGATCTGGTGGGCAGGCACAGGGCCCTGTGGGAGTATGTTGTGGGGTGTCAGGCCCAGCCTGGGTGGTCAGGGAAGGGTGCCTGGAGACGGTGTCCTGTGTGCCTAGGTTGTGGAAGTCAGGCTTTGGGACCCTGCTTCCTAGACAGTGGTGTGAGCAGTGGGCAATTATCGGGCAGGATGTGGCAGCTCCACTTTGTGCTGGGGTGTGTGTGCAAGGTGCGCAGTGTGCCCTGTTCCCCACCTTATGATGCCCCCCGCCTCTCCCAGGCACTAATAGCCACGGCATCCTCAGCGGCTTCAACAAGACGGTGCTGCGGATGCTGCCGCAGAGCCGAAACCTCATCGTGGTGGAGAGCGTGCTCATGGCCGTGGCCTTCCTGGCCATGCTGCTGGTGAGGCTTTGCTGGGGGCGGAGTTGGGTGTGGCTGTGGTGGGGCGGGACTAGCTCTCGGGGCGTGGTCACAGTAGGGGCGGGGCCAGGGAGACCTGGCAGAATTCCAGGGAGAGGTCTTAAACCTGGGCCAGGGCTTGAGGCTCAGCGACATGGCTGATGCCTGGCCCCGCCCCTGGCACCCCAGAAGCAGGGAAAGGTCACCAGCCTGGCAGGAATCAAGCTGGGGATGGAGTCCCAGGGACTGCCTGCGAAAGAGTTGAGGGCTGGAAATTTGTGGTTCAAACCAGGAGACCGGCTTTAAGGTCCTAGGAAGAAGGACTAAGGCGGGGCCTTAGAGCTGTGTAAGGGGGCGGGGCCTTGAGCTGGAGGCAACCTGGGGGCGGGGCTTGGAGGCCAGACTGCCCTCTGTCATGGGTGTGTGCTTCTCAGGAGGCGGGGCCTTAGGTGGAGAGGCGGGGCTGATGCCAGGGGCGTGGCCTGGCTTGGAAGTGTCTCCTCACGGCGCGGATCTGCAGGTGCTCGGCCTGTGCGGCGCTGCCTACCGGCCCACGGAGGAGATCGACTTGCGCAGCGTGGGCTGGGGCAACATCTTCCAGCTGCCCTTCAAACACGTGCGTGACTTCCGCCTGCGCCACCTGGTGCCCTTCTTCATCTACAGCGGCTTCGAGGTGCTCTTCGCCTGCACTGGGCTCGCCCTGGTACGGACGGCCAGCCAGCTGCGGGACAGATGCAGTCCAGGACGCCCGAGATGGCAAACGCTTTTCACTGCAATGCAAAGATCTCGGCATCCCTCAGCCTCCCCCTCTCCTCCAGCGTTACCTGGGACTAGTTATCTTAGCCTCTCTGAGCCCCACTTTTCTCACCTGTGAAGTGAGCTGGAGGTTGAAATGGGAAGGTGCCTTTGTGGGTACAGCCCTTGCTTCTGGGACCACAGAACCCCAGGAGCCCCGCGGTGGGGCGGGAAGGGCGGGCGCATCAGACTGCCCAGAGGGATGGAGGGGCAGCCTATAGTTACACCTCTCATAGGGAGGGGACCGAGCTGGGCTGGCTGGCCTCTGACATTAGCCCTGCTGTGCTCCAGGGCTACGGCGTTTGCTCCATGGGACTGGAAAACCTGGCGTCCCTTCTGGTGGCTTACAGTCTGGGTGCCTCGGCTGCCTCCGCCCTGGGCCTGCTGGGGCTGTGGCTGCCACGCTCGGTGCCCCTGGTGGCCGGGGCCGGTCTGCACCTGCTGCTTACCCTTGGCCTCTTCTTCTGGGCCCCCGTGCCCAAGAGCCTTCAGCACAGCTGGATTCTCTACTCAGCAGTCGCCCTCTGGGGTGTAGGCAGTGCCCTCAACAAGACCGGGCTCAGCAGTGAGTATCGCATGGGCACTGGGTGAGGTTCCTGTGGACACTCCAGGCATGGAAGGCTGTCCTATGGACAGTGTAGAGGCAGCTGGGGGAGCTTGTGGACACTGGACCAGTGTGAGAGCATGTGGACACCAGATGGGTGTGAAGCTCCTTGGCCCCCCTGTGGTGACACTGTGGAAAAACAGGGGGCACTTGCTTTTTACTGAAGGCCTGGGTACCCCCGCAGGTCTCTGCCTAGGTTCTTAAGTAGCAAGAGGGGCCCCGCCTGCATCCCAGGGACACAAGCAGAGGATGCAGGATGGGTGTGTGTCTGCGGGGACACACAGCCGGTGTGCACAGGCCCAGGCTCATGGGCTGCCCATAAGTGTCTGTCCTGATGGGCCAGTGCCGGTGTGGCTACACCAGATGGCAGAGGTCAGACTCGCTGTGGCCTGGCCAGGCAAGCCCTGACCTACCACCCAGGAACCCTAGTAGTAGGAGTCTCCTGTGGGGCCCATACTCTATTTGTCTATTTCCCAAGAGGGCCAGACCTTGGCTGGGGCGGGTTTGGGAGGCAAGGCTGAGGTCTGTCACCAGCTCTGAAGGTCCCTTCTCTTCCTTGTGGTACCTGGGATTCCCTGTCCCTTCAAAACTCCCCCCTCCCCTCCGGGAGCAGAGTCTCTCTGCAGAGTCTCAGGATGGGCGTGGGGATGTCCCGGGTGCCTGGCCGGGGGGTCCACTGGGTGCATTGGTGGCTTTATCGCACAACAAAGTCCCAACACACTGTAAGATCTGTACGATAGATAACTAACTTGGGGTGCTGGAAGTGGATCCGCATCTCTGTACCTCAAGACTCCGACCTTTCTTCATTGTACATTCTGGAGCACCCGAATTGGAGTTGCCCACTCGCAGTCAGGGCTCTGTCTGCCCCATCCCTCAAGGAATTTTGGATGCCTAAGTGCCCCCCCCCCC
>NW_022111317.1:3218110-3222281 GCF_000313985.2 Echinops telfairi
CGCTTTGCATCCTGTCCCGCAGGGTCTCTGAGAGCCCAGAGTTAAACAAACAAAAAACAAGGGGTAATAAAGAGATTTTGTATTGTTTCCCTAGGGGAGTCTCGATGTAGCACGGAGGGTGCGACGGGGTGTGTCCCGCTGACCTGCCCCATTAGAGGCATGGACCCTCGGAAGGAGTGGGCCCCGAAGGGCATAGCCACCCTGCCTGGGGATGGGTGGAGATGGGTGGGGCGGAAGGGGTGGGGATGGGAACCAGGATGAAGTTCGGGAGGGGTTCCCAGGCCACGCCCACCAGTCATCCTCACGTGCAAGTCCCACCTTTTTTTTTTTTAATTCATTTTACTGGGGGCTCATACAGCTCTTATTACAATCCATCCATCCATCCATTGTGTCAAGCACATGTGCACATTTGTTGCCATCATCATTCTCAAAACATTTTCTTTCTACTTGACCCCTTGGTATCAGCTCCTCATTTTTCCCTCCCCTCCCCCCTCCCCCGTGAACCCTTGATAATGTATACATTTTTTTTTGTATACATTTTTTTCATGTCTTACACTGACCGCTGTCTCCCTTCACCAACTTTTCTGTTGTCTGTCCCCCAGGGAGGGGGTTATATGTAGATCATTGTGATCAGTTCCCCCTTTCTCCTCCCCCTCCCCTTCCTGGTATTACTACTCTCATTATTGGTCCTGAGGGGGTTTTCTGTCCTGGATTCTCTGTGTTTCCAGCTCTTATCTGTACCAGTGTATATGCTCTGGTCTAGCCAGATTTGTAAGATGGGCTTTGAGTCTCCACTCTGCACTCCCCCTCATTCACAGTGATATGATTTTTTGTTCTTGGTCTTTGATGCCTGATACCTGGTCCCATTGACACTTCATGATCACACAGGCTGGTGTGCTTCTTCCATGTGGACTTTGTTTCTTCTAAGCTGGATGGCCACTTGTTTATCTTCAAGCCTTTAAGACCCCAGATGCTATATCTTTTGATAGCTGGGCACCATCCACTCTCTTCACCACATTTGCTTATGCACTCACTTTGTCTTCAGCGATCGTGTTGGGAAGGTGAGCATCACGGAATGCCAGGTTATTAGAACAAAGTGCTCTTGTGTGGAGGGAGGACTTGAACCTGCCTCTCTTCTAGGACACACCTCCTACCCATGTACACAAGGGCTGGGGGAGGGGACAGACGCCCAAGGCCCAAGCCCACTGCCCAAGGGTTGACCGGCACCATCCCCACCCTTTCTCCCACCCACAGTCTCCCAGCGACTGACACAGGGCCTAGGTCCTCTGAGCCATCTGGGGTCAGTATGCACCCACCACGGGCTTGCCGATCCTTAGACAGGGTTCTTCCAGCAGCTGCAGACTCCATCCCTGTAGAGACAGGCGCAGAGGAGGCTGGGAGGGAGAAGACCCACATGGCCTGCGAGTGCCCACTTCAGAGTACTCCATAGGGTGGTAAAAGGGGCGAGAGCCCACTGTGAGCAGGGGTAAAGCCAGTGAGGGAGCCGAGGGTAGGTCACGGAGCCCCCACCGCATCCAGGAAGTTCTAATATCCCACCCCTGGCCAGATCCTTGGCTCTTCCCGAGGTTCCGGCCAAAAGTTGGCTCACCCCACTCTTCGGGTTGATCTAAGAATGCTCCCAGGCCTGTAACAAATGGTGGAAGAATGCTGAGGAGTTTACAAAGAAGTGTTGGGTTTCTGGAGTGGATAGCACCTTGGTTCTTGGCTTCGCCCAGGGCAAGAATTCACCTTCCCACTGAAGCCTGTTTTGAAATCCAAGTGGGTTTTTCTGAAGGACAGGACAGGTTTCAGGTGTTACCCAACTGGGCAGGAACAACCACGTGGAAAAGAGCACCCACACGTGTGGAACTGAGGGGGGGAGGGGGGAATCCCAGGAGGCAAGAACCCTAGAGGCTGAGCGCATGTGGGCCCTGAGTAAGCCTGGAGGGGGCACACATGGGGGAGGGAGACTCTCCCCTCCCCTGCTACCAGGAGCTGGGTCAGAGAGCGGCCTTCCCAAAGCCAGGATATTTGACTGTGCAGGCGTGGTTGATTGTATTGGTTGACTCCATTGGCTGAATTAAGCCCACCTGGGCGATGTCATGAGCCTGAGCCTAGTTTGGGCACCCAGGTATACCTCCCACCTGGCTCTGAGGGCTTGAGTAGGAGCATGCTCAGTTTGGGGGTCTTCACAGCTGTCTAGTGGTTGCCTGATTTCTTTCCAACCTCCTTTATGGGGTCTTTTGCAGCCATGGGAGGGACACCTCCTCCCTGTCCCTGTAGCTAGCTACCTACAGAAGTATGAGATGCTAGACCTGTGGCCTAACATCTGCCGCGATGGATTCCAGCAGGTGTGAGCAGAGACCCCAGCAAGACCTTCAGAGCCCTCCCCCCCCCACTGACAAAGCAGGACTCTGGAGAATTGTCCCTGCTGCCACCACCCTGGGGGGGGCCGCGTGTAGCAGTTCCTAACTGCCTGCAGTTTCATCATAAGTGGTCTAAACCATCTATAAAGAAAGGATTAACATTTTATACGATGCTCTAACCCAAGCATGATGTTCTGAGTCCACTCGTGAGGGATTTCAGAAGGGTGTGATTGCAAGCATCGGCAGTCTGCGCTTTCAAGTAGCTTTATTTTCTCAAGAGCAGATTCACAGAACAGAAAACCCAGTGCCTCAGGGTCCATTCGAAATCTCTTTTTGCAAAACACCAGGAAATGCCTGCTGGGTAAAAGAAAACAGACTTCCTTTTTTTTGTTTGTTAGTTTTTTGTTTTTATTTTTGTTTCTTTAAAGCATGGCCTAACCAAGGCAGTAGCCCTTCCTTAAAATAGCTGCTGAGATGCCCCTCACGTGGCCTGAGAACGCTTCCAGACTTCCTTTTTAAGAGAGAGCTGAGCATTTGAGAAATGACCGAGGTCCCCAGGGCCAGCACTGAAGGGGGAACTGAAAGCCAGGATCAAGCTGGGGGCAGGGGTGGGGGGTGGGGAGACCTCTGACAACAACAGCTTATGAGTTTTCATTAAACTTCATTAAGCTCTCGTTACAGTTTCATGAGACTTGTCTCACCTCATAGGGGACAAGCTGAGGTCTGGGAGCTCTCAGAAAGCCGGGAGTTCGTATTAAAATGTGCCATACAGTCAGGGCCATAAAAGCCACACATTTAAGGGAAGTGTAGATTATTCAACAAAAGAAACAGAGAAATTCACCCAGCAGCACAGAAAAGATGACAAGAAGATTTGAGTTCTGGCTGGAGAAGTTGCTTGCTTAGGGCTGAGAGCCGCGAGGTCAGCAGTCTGAAACCATCCGCCGGACGCTCCCTGGGACAAAGCCGGGGCTTTCTACTCCTGTGAAGAACGAACAGTCTCGGAAACCCACAAGGGCAGCTCCACCCCGCCCTGTAGGGTCTCCCATGGGTCCCCACCGACCCGGTGACAGGGAGGGTAGAGTTTGAGTTGGACACAGAAGGGGTGTTCCCTAAGAGGTTTGCATGTTCAGGCCTCTCTAATAAAGATCAGCATCGATTTAAAATGAAAAACAGGCAGTTCTACTCTGTCCTTACAAGGTCTCTATGAGTCAGAATCCACTTGGAAGGCAGCAAAGTGTTGTTGTCGTCAAACCGCCTTATGTCTTATTAGGACATAAGGCAGTCATCACGCCACTCAGCAATTCAGTCATGTTGAGACAGACAGCGCAGCCACTGTAAGGCCATCTTGCTGGCTGCTGAAGGACCTGCCTCCTTCCCCCTCCCATCTCGGAAAGTCCCACTGGTGATTGATTTTAGAATGTGCTCTTCTTTTCTTTTCATCGTTTTATTAGGAGCTCATACAACTCTTATCACAATCCATCCATACATCGATTGTGTAAAGCACATTTGTACATTCATTGCCCTCATCATTCTCAAAGCATTTGCTCTCCACCTAACCCCCTGGCATCAGCTCCTCATTGTTCCCCTCCCTCCCCACTTCCCCTCCCTCATGAACCCTTGATAATTTATAATTATTTTGTCATCTCTTGCCCTGTCTGACGTCTCCCCTCACTCACTCTTCCGTTGTCTATCCCCCAGGGAGGAGGTCACATGTAGATCCTTTTAATCGGTTCCCCCTTTCCAACCCACTCTCCCTCTACCCTCCCAGTATCGCCACTCACACCACTGGTCCTGAAGGATCATCC
>NW_022111317.1:3223476-3225071 GCF_000313985.2 Echinops telfairi
GCATTCCCTGGGGTTAAAATATACTCTTCAACGGATGGAGGTATGGATTGTGCTAAGAGTTGTACGAACCCCCAATAAAACGATTTATAAAAAAAACAATGTACTCTTATGTTCTCAAGATCATAACATTGTCATTCATAATATTGTTCCTTTTGATGTGTTGCGACTAGGATATTACTGTTCTTATTTTATGAACCAGGATGTTATCATCAGTGCTGTACCTTGTAATGCTCACTAACGCTAAAGAATAATAACATTAATTTTGCTTTCTGCTTCTGTCCATGCTTGCGTAAGTCCTAGAAAAATGATGTGAGTTTTGCCTTTCAAGATGGACTGAAATGTCCAGCTGGGACTGCAACGAAGGAGTTGCTTTTAGATTCTCGCGGTTCAGTTATAACCGAATAAAGATTCTTCTCAATGGCAAAAAAAGAAAGAAAAATAATCACACCACCCGTGGTCTAGGAACCCCAGAGTCGAGGAAGTAACACGGAAAAGTAGTTCTGGTTTGGCTCCTGGCCAATGAAAGCCCGTAGAACCTAGACATCTGTCTAGATCAGAGGTTCTCAACCTGTGGGTCGTGACCCCTTTGGGTGTAGAACGACCCTTTTCACAGGGGTCGCCTGATTCACGACAGTCGCAAAATGACAGTGACGAAGTAGCAACGAGAATAATTTTATAGCTGGGGGGTCACCACCACATGAGGAACTGTATGAAAGGGTCGCGGTGTGAGGAAGGTGGAGAACCCCTGTGCTAGATGGATCCCACTTGCCCCCCGACTCTGAGCTCACAGGCTAAAGTAACAGAACATGGAAATAAATCACTATGAAAGACAGCCGGGCAGACAACAAGGGAGAGAGAGAGAGACATCAGCCACCGTACACGTCCCCACGATCAGAAGAATCTGTAAGACAGGAACCGGTGGCGGGCAGCTTCTACTCGGCGTCCTGGTCTTCCCTTGACCCTGGGTTCATGTCCTGGTGTAGTCTCTTCCTGACAGCATGCTAGCCGACTACTGGTTTCCTTTTCGACAAAGAGGATACAGTGGAGGTGCTGTGATGTCTCAGATGACGTCTCCATCCCTGGCGCACCACCCCGAGTGGGAGAAAGAACCCGAGAGCACAGTGGGCTAAACACCGGGCTGCTAACTGCAAAGGCGGCTGTTCAAATCCACTAGCAGAAAGATGTCGCGGTCGGCTCCCACCCTGATTACAGTCTCTGCTCCCTGAGGTGGTTGAGTTGGGATGAGTCGAGGAGGGCTCACGGGCTGAAATGGAACAGCACGCCCATGATGAGGTTATAGGTGAGTTGGCATTGAGTTCATAAAATCTCGATGTAGAAACGCAACAGAGCCCACCTGGAAGACGCACACCCGCCTGTGCGATCACGAGGTGTCGATAGGATCGGTATCAGGCATCAAAGAACAAAAAAATCATATCATTGTGAACGAGGGGGAGTGCAGAGTGGAGACCCAAAGCCCATCCATAGGTAGGCACCTGGACTTCCCCTTACAGAAAGGTCTCGGGAGGAGACGAGCCAGTCAGGGTGCAGTATAACACCAATGAAACATACAACTTTCCTCTAGTTCTTGAATGCTT
>NW_022111317.1:3225716-3226937 GCF_000313985.2 Echinops telfairi
TATCCCACAACAAGTAGGGGGCCCACTCCCTTCTGACAAGGATAGTAGTTGTCTGTTTCCTTGTAGGAGACCCCAGAGAGGTCAAACCACCCAAGGATGACCAAGCTTAGGCTGCCATCATGAATCTAGGGTCCGCCCATCTTGTCACATGTATACCCCTAGACCTTCCCATTCCTATGGCACACCCCCAGCTCATCCCCTTCCTGTTATGCTTATGCCTATCATAGATCCTCTTCCTACAATGTGTATGCCTATTGTACTGCCCCTTCCTGTGACGTGTGATTCTATAATCATGTCCCCCTAAAGTGATATAATGGTTGGTTAGCAATAAAGAGGCTCTCTCCGGCTCCCAAGGCCCAGGAGCTCTCTCCGGAGCCCGGGAGTCTCTCTCCAGCTCTCGGGGGTCTGGGGGCTCCCCTGTTGTCGGTTCCAAGGCTGCTCCCACTCTCGTGACCGGGTCCCCCCCTACGAGGACCACCAAGCGGGACTGAGGTGAGCAATGCTGCCATGAATTGTGTCTGACTCCATTACTTTACCTCTCATGCTCTCTATGACTCTACTATACTCTTTACTTATCGCTGTACAATGGCACCTACGGGACCTGTGATGATTTGTGGGGTACCCCTCTCCCCTTCTCCCCACATTGTATGAGCCCCCAGTAAAATGAATTTTAAAAAAAAACCCAAAACTCAATGTAGCTGGGCATGGTAGCACACGCCTGTAGTCCCAGCTACTGGGGAGGCTGAGGCTGGAGGATTGCTTGAGTCCAGGAGTTCTGGGCTGTGGTGGGCTATGCCGATCGCGTGTCCACACTAGGTTTGGTACCAATATGATGACCTCCTGGGAGTGGGGGGACCAGGTTGCCTGTGGGGTGGGGGGAAACCAGTCCAGGTGAGTTGGAACAGACTCACTGTAGATGATGATGAGTGGTGGGCCTGAATGAGTGTGTTTGTTGTTGGGTACCATTAATTCATGGACATCCTTTCTATAACAGAACAAAGTACAGCCATGTCCTGTGCCATTTGCATAATTACTGTTATGTTTGAGCCCATTGTCTCAGGCGACTCGTCAGTCCATCTTCTGCAGGGCCTGCTCTTTCTCGCTGCCCCTCCCCTTTGCCAAGCATGCTGTCCTTCTCCAGGGACGGTCTCTCCTGACAGTATGTCCAAAGTACCTAAGACACAGTTTTGTCACCCTGCTTTCTAAGGAGCCCTCCGGCTG
>NW_022111317.1:3228744-3229845 GCF_000313985.2 Echinops telfairi
GGCATCTTGTTGTATGAGTGACGTGTGGCCTGGGGCGTGCCCTGATGCACGAGGCATCTTGTTGTATGAGTGACGTGTGGTCATAATGGGTCCACTCTTGGCTCAGACATGTTCAAGGGCAGATACTTGGAGCTCCCCAATCCTAGACTCTCTCCTGGACTCCCCGGCTCTTCCTGAGAAGAGAGAGGGGCGGTGGGGAGGGGGATGAAGGAAGAGCGGGAGAAATCCTGGGATGCCAGCGCATATTTACAGGCAAGAAAATGCAGACCGGAGATTGACCGACTGAGGCCGTCTCATACCTGGATGTTGGGGGCCAGGCCGGACATCATTCCTCCCTCCACGCCCCCCTACCTTTTCTTTTTAAATTGTAAACTAGAACACACGTAGGGAACGGTATGTGTGCTATATCCCCCAGTGTGTGTGTCACAGTCCACCGGAGAAGACTTGATGCACTTGCACGACAGTCGGTGTGCCGGCCATGAGCAGTGACAGCACCATGGCAGCCAAGTGACCAAGCAGCGCTGTCTTGGAGTGAGCCCAGCTGGAAGGCTCCTTGGGAGCAAGCACAGCGAGAGTTCGTAGTTTGGAGATGTTCTCAGGAGACTAGGTGCTGGGAAGGACATCATGCTGCACAGGGCAGAGGGGTACTGAAGGGTCACAGTGGGGATCGCCACAGTGGCTGTGAGGACGGGTTCAAGCGTGCGACCACTTGTGAAAAGTTTGCAGACCTGGGTGGTGGTCTGTTCTGTAGAACACAGGGTGGCTCGGGGTTGGAACTGGCTCGATGGTGCCTCCGAACCCCAGCACAACTGGCAAAGCATATTGACATAGCACCACTCATTTTCAGAAACAAAATACCCAGGTTACCATCACTCAGACTGTGGGAAACAGAAAGATTTCTCCCAAGTTGTCTCCCCAAATAGATGCCAAACTTAGCTGCTTGCTATACGTGGCGAATGACTATACACTTGGAGGTCAACAGAAGTAGGTCAGGGGGTATTCTCCCTAAGGGTTATCAGCCATCCAGAGCAAGCAGTCACCACTGTTAATCCCACAACAAGGAGGGCCCACTCCCTTCTGATGAGGATAGTAGTAGATTGT
>NW_022111317.1:3231501-3248269 GCF_000313985.2 Echinops telfairi
TGTGTGTGTGTGTGTGTGTAGAGAGTATCGGAAAGTCATAGAGAGCATGAGAGATAGAAGAGAGATTGAAAAGTGGAGTCAGACACATTTCATGGTAGTATCCTCACCTCAGCCCCGCTTGGTGGTCCAAGTGGAGATGGGAGACCCAGAGGGCAGGGAGGGGGAGGAGGACCAGGGGAAAGGGAACAGGGGAGTGAGGACCAGGGGCTAGAGGATGGGAAGAGCTGAGAGAGGCCAAGGAGAATCTTTATTGCTAACTAAGGCTTATATATCTTTGGGGGCGTGCAAGCCCAATGATTACAGGTAAAGACATACGTCACAGGAAGGGGTTGCACTATAGGTAATACAGCAATGAGAGGGGACAATCTAGGGATATACATGCAATAGGAAGGGGAGGGATTGGAGGTACACATGTGACAAGATGGGTGGAGCCTAGATTCATGATGGCAGCCTAACTATGGATGTCACTAAGCAGGTTAGACCTGTTCTCTGGATTTCCATAGAAACCATTATCAGTAGGGTGTAAACCCCACCTACCTGGACCAGACTGATGGCTGCAAGCCTTTAGGGAGAAGTATCCCATTGTCCTTAACAGCAGAGAGTGGGCTCTTGGTGGGCCCAGACAGTGGTCTGGCAACTGACTGCCTTCAGGGAGGATGTCTCTAAGCATCTGATCTCCCACCATATGCTGGCAAATAGCCTCTAATGTTTGGCATGTCTTTGGGGGAGACAAAGCTGGGGAAAAGTCTCTTTATATCCCACAATTCCCCCTTTTGTTTTATATATAAAATTCAAAAGAGCCACAGTGGCTACACGGCTATTTTCTATACATGGAAAGCTGTCAAGGAAAATTTCATGACCAAATTAATATAGCCCCAAATTCAGGCTTATGGTAAACATTTTTAAGCCAGGCATGGGGGGATAGAATCTTTCCTATGCTTAACTGCTACTGGGGGAAGGTATGAGAGGGGCTGCATGCTGCGGCGGGAAGAAATAGAGCCAATAGGAATGTCTGCTTCTATAGAGAGATAGAATCAACCATTTGCTCACTTTAAGGCAGCACAGCTACAAGGGGAGAGACTGTGGAAACGATAGACTACTGCGGGAAAATGTACTCGGACTACAGTGAACCCTCGCCACTTCGCGCTTCGACTTCCGCGGCTTCACTCTATTGCGGTTTTTGCATAACAGCGCATGCTCTGTCATGACTGCCACTGATTGGCTCATACTGTACACGCTTGATGCCATAAATAATATAATAAATAATAAATGATCATTGTAACGTCCAAAATGTTTTACTGTATTTTCCCTTTTTCGTTTAATAAATTGGGTAATACGAGTGTAATGGTGACTAAAGGGTGTTTTTTCATGTCCTCTATGCTCTAACTACGAAAATATTTGATTTACAAATAAGGAATCCTACTTCGTGGAATTTCATTTATCACGGTAGGGTCTAGAACCGATTAACCGCGATAAACGAGGGTTCACTGTATATCACCAACTACCAGAGTGGCGGCCTTCCTACCGTGGAACACTGGCTTTCCAGATTCCCTCCGTACCGTCACGGAATAAGTCCCAGTTCTACTTCCCTCAGCGCTAGTATCCCACAGGTGTGCCTCTATTGGTTAGTGTTTTGTTCTTTTCTTCAATACATCCTTTTATCGGGCGCTCTTATATATAACAGTCCATACATCCATTACATCAAGCGCACATGTACAAATGTTGCCATCCACACTTTCAAAGCAGTTATTAGCTTTGCTGTTAGCTCCTCTTGATTCCCTCCCTTGCCCACCCTGTCACTCTGGCAAACCCTTCGTATGCTACACATTGCTATGATTATTGACACATGTCTTACACCGCCCATTCCATCCCGACACCGGCTATCCTGGTTTCCCTCTTCCTCCAGAGGCATTGTTCCACCTTCATTCTAACTTTTCCCCTCTCCCCTCCCTTCTCTTCCCCTACCCTCCTGGAATCGTTACTTCCTGTGGGGTTATAAAGAGATTTATAAATTATAGATTTCCCCCCAGCTTTGTCTCCCCCAAAGATTTGCCAAACATTAGAGGCTATCTGCCAGCACCTGGTGGGAGGCACTACCTCTGACACGGTTCTGCTGCCGGCATGAGGTTCTCGGTCTCTGACGCTTTGATGCTGGCCGTCCCTCTGAAGTGGACAGCCTCTTCCTCCTCCCCGCTCTGTTCTGAATCTGGAAGCTCTGCTGAAACCCGTTCACTTTGGGGGTCCCAGCTGGGCTTTGAAATACCGGTGACATAGCTTCCCACATCCTAGTAACCCACAAGCCACCCCAGTATGAGAAACTGACAGGCAAGTCAGTTATCCATATTATTGTTCTATAATGTATGCCTTTTCTTTTTATATCATTTTATTGGGGGCTCGTACAACTCTTATCACAAGCCAGCCATCCATCCACTGGGTCAAGCACATTTGTACATTTGTTGCCCTCATCATTCCCAAAACATTTGCTTTCTACTTGAGCCCTTGGTAACTTGAGCCCTTGTTGGTATCTTGGGTCACCTGTGTTTGGAACAGATAAAGTAGCTGTCTTCCAAATTTCTTGACAAAGACATGTGAGTGCTTCCTGTACGTCCCCAGCAGGTTGAAACATTGTCATTGGTCCTCTGTCTTTTCCTGAACCCTTCAGTGTGGCAAGACACCCTGGGGTCACCATGGTTGGTTAACTTTCAGGACCTTAAAACCCCGCAAGAAGGAATCTCCCATGTTCTCATTCTTCTCTTAGCTCATTGCAGACGAGCATGGCTCACTTCAAAGTCAGAATGGAAGGAAGAGTCGCCGCACACCCTCAACGTCCTACCTGGTAGACAACAAAGAAATATCTCTTTTGCTGCTCCAGCCCTGCGGATCCGGCCGCCCGCCCCCCGCCCCCGCCCCCTGACTCACACCACGGCCAACAATGAGCGCACCTTCATCGCCCTCAAGCTGGACGGGGCACAGCGCGGCCTGGTGGGCGACATCATCAAGCGCTTTGAGCAGAAGGGCTTCCGTCTGGTGGCCATGAAGCTCGTTCCGGCCTCCAAGGAACACCTGAAGCAGCACTGCGTTGACCTGAAAGACTGCCCCTTCTTCCCAGGGCTGGTGAAGTCCATGAACTCGGGCCCCATTGTGGCAATGGTCTGGGAGGGGCTGAATGTGGTGAAGACGGGCCGGGCGATGCTGGGAGAGACCAACCAGCGGACTCTGAGCCCGGCACCCTCCGAGGGGACTTCTGCGTTCACGTTGGCAGGGACATCATTCAGGGCTGTGATTCGGTCAAAAGCGCTGAGAAAGAAATCAGCCCCTGGTTTCAGAGGAGGAACTGGTGTACCACACGTCTCGTGGCTGTAGCTGGATCTACGAGTCAGAGGCGGACAAAGCAGTCCTGTCCCCGTGGGCCCATTGGCACTGTCCCTGTCCTGGGTGCAGCTCTTCTGGGGTTGGTAGTAGGATTGATGTCCCGTCTGCTTCCAAAGCACACTGACCAATCAAATAAAGCCTCTGGAGACTTGGGGGTGGGGGGAGAAGAAGAAGAAATATCTTTTGATTTTCACATGGGCAAAAAGGGAAACACCTGTGAGGTAGAGCCAATTGGCATGTTGTTCTTGTTACAGCCGCTAGCATGGTCCTCCCCAAACCAACCCCCTGCCTTCTCTGTCTCCATTTGGACTACGCAGGTTTCTGAGGCTGTAGATCTTGACGGGAGCAGACGGCCTCCCGTCAGAGCAGCGGGTAGGTTGGAAGGGCCACACTTGCAGTTCGCAGGCCGGCGTTTACCCGACAGGGCCACCGGGGCGCCTTCACGAACCCAATTCCACCCAGGCAGCTTGAAGCGACCAGCTGATCTGAGCTCGAAAGACGGGGCTTCCCGCTCTCCTCAAGAACGACCGCCTGGGAAGCCTACGGGGCCGGTTCTCCTCTCCCATAGGGATGTCGGAAGTCCGTGACTCCATGGCAGTGTGGTCAGGGTGTTTTGGAGGTGGGGGTGGCTTTGAGACCGCATAGCTTGGACTGCTTCCTTCGCTACTACGGGTTCTTAATCCTATGTCCTCGCTTGAAAGACATGAACACTGACGTGTTCTTTCTGGGATGGAGACGCTATTCTTTCCATCTTTTTAAAACATTTTACTGGGCGCTCTTTACATATATCATAATATTCCATAGTTCAATCACATCAGGCAGTGTTGTACAGCTCTGACCACAATCGGTTTCAAAACATTTTCTTTCTTCTGGAACTCCTGGTGTCAAACCCCCTTCAACCCCTCCGTCCCTTAGCCTACCCCCCAGAAACCCGTATTTATTTGTTTGTTAAGGCCATCTCTTACACCGTCCACTATAGCCACTCACATACAGTTCTGCTGTTCACTACCCCCCACCCCCCCAGTGGGCTTGTTAGGTCTCTCGGGGGAGAGATGTACCTTGGTCCTTGGCTCCGAGTGAGAAAGAATTCACGTCAAAGCCTGGTTTGTGATCCCAGTGAGTGTATAGCGAATAGTAGCAGTTCCAGGTTCTACAGTAAATGGAACACCAGCCAGACAGAGCCCATGGCACAGTCACGGGGCTGTGGCCTGGCCGCTCGGGGACCGCAGCCCGGCTGTGCTACATCTTGTAGCAGCCGTTGGGAAAGAGCAAGCCCAGAGCAAAACCTCTGGCCTTTTCAGGGGCCCGGTTGGGAGGCCTGGTCGACAATACTGGTCGACCCCATTGGCTGAATCAAATTCACCTGGCTTCGATGGGCCAATGCAGGTGTAACGCCCACCTGGGTGCACCACCCCTTCCTGGCCAGAAGCGCGAACCTCTGAGCATGCGTCATGGACACCCCAGTCCCTATGCTAGTTACCTAACAGGTTCATACAGTCATCAATGCTACCAGCTCCCCCAGCCCTCCCTTCCCCTGCCTTCAGGGCTGGGTTCTGACATTCGGGGATGGAAGGGGACGTGAGGGCGGGCAGTTTGACCACTTGGCTCCCACTGGCTGAGGATGTCCTCGGAGACGGACTTAGCTCGGTATCCACAGCCAGGAGAAGACAAGAGCTCTGCTCCGGGCCTCCACTAGCAGCCACCTTCTCTGGATTTTCCAACAACGGGAAAATCAACGGGATCTAACAACGGGCGCACAGAGCGGGTGGTTTTCCCGGTCCATCTCTTCTGATGCTCCCAGCGTTCCTTGATATTTTGTCTACAACATCTTTCAACATTGCCATTCGAGACTTGAATCTTTTCTTTCATTCTTTCCATTTCAGAGATGCGGAGCGTGATTTTTTAAAAATTCTAGGTCTTTGCACATTTCATGCTTGACGCTGTCTCCCTGAGCTGCCCTTTGAGAATTTCCGTTTGGCTCGCTGCCTTCGTCATCTCTTCCGTGTGCCTGAGCTGCACCTCCATGAAGGGCACGTGTCACCATTTCTTCTGGCATCCACGATGATCGTTTCCTCCTTCCCTATCTCTTAGTGACCTTCCCCTTCCTTTATGTGAGATGTCTGCCCACAGCTCATCGGTTCTTCCGTCACTGCAGCTCAGTGAATCACATCCGGCCTTGAAATGGTCCTGAAATTCAGGTGGAATCGACTCAGGGTCATGTTTTGGCTCTCATGGACTTGAGCTTTCTTCTGCTTCCCTCTGAACTGACAAGTGGTGGTGAACTGTGGTCCACAGTTACTCTTACACGTCTCCGTCGCACTCCTCACGGTGTAGTCCGCTTGATTTCTGTGTCTCCCATCTGGAGAAGTCTGCGTGGATCTCCTCGTTTTGTGTTGTTGAAAAGGGGGACGTGAGAAATCATCGGTCCTGTGAAATTCTATTACCCGATCTCTGGCTTTGTTTCTACCACCAAGGCCATGTTTTCCAACCTCGATTCCTTCCTCTTGGTTTCCAACACTGGCATTCCAATTGTCGATAATGATCAATACACTTTGATCGCATGTCTGATCAATGTCAGACGGAAGACATTGGTCTCATTCTTCAATTCTTCATCATTAACTTTAGTGGTTGGTGTATAAAACCTGAATAATAGTTGTGCTGACTGAGTTTCTTGGCACGTGGTAGGTCTTATCCTACCACAGAGCGCATTGTACTTCAAGATGGGTCTTGAAATGTTCTTGTAGACGAGTGACATCACTCCTCTTGAATTGGTCATCCGCTGCATATGAGACCGTATGGTTTTCGGATTCAACATGGCCAATATCAGTCCGTTTTAGCTCACTAATGCTTAGGGTATTGATCTCTAAGCGTTCCGTTTCATTTTTGACCATTTCCCAATTTCCTAGATTGATTCTGCATCCATCCCAAGCTCCAAATACGAGCAGATGCGTGCAGCTGTGTCTTCTCATTGTGCGTCACCCCCATCAGCCACTGAAGGTGTCAGCAGCTCCACTCCATCCACGTCGTCCGGCCGACTCTGCTTTGAGCGGGCAGCTGCACCTCAGTCCTGCTCTGATTGCTTCTGCCCGAGGGGCTCACCTTCTGACACCACACCCGACAGTGCTTTGCTGCTGTCCGTCAGGTTTTCGGTGGCTTGCTCCTCCGGGCAGCCCATTCCTTCTCCGTAGCCTGTTCTTGGTCTGGATGCTCTGCTGAAATCGGTTCACCTTGGGGGCCCCTGGCATCTGTGACATAGCTTCCAGCATCAAAGAGACACACGAACCCCCACAGTGTGACAAACAGACAAACAAGTGGTGGTCTGATGTCCATGAGCCTCTCTTCGGAGGCACCGACTTCGGCACCTGACAACAGGTGCAGAGGCTAAGGGCGCAATTGGTGAAGAAGCCGAAGCCGGGCATATTTGCCCAGAGAGCTGATGGATTACTTGTGGTCCACCACACCTTTGTGTTAGTATGTGTCCAGATATGTTTGACAAGGGAGTTCTTCGTTCTTCATCCATCATGTGTACCTGATGGCTTCTCTGGCGTGTGCATTCTTTGCTGTTGCTCTTGTTCAATAGGAGAACACCGTGTCCTGGCCTCAACTTAACATCACACCCCGTAGGGGGAAAGACTCATCACCAACGGAGAGATGGCATTTCCAAGAGCTGTGCTGGCCAGGGGGTATTATCACGTCTATACATATATATAAAGAATGCGCACAAATCAGCACGATGATGTGAAGTAGTGCAATAGGTAACTGGGAGTAAGCGTGAACTGATAAGAAGTCGGAGTGCGCTATGTGAAAAAGAAATGATAAGCAGTCTTAATAATAGTCGATGAAGTGCAAGATCAAACAATTCCAAGTGACCTGCTAGCCCCCGTTGTAGTCTTCTCTGCGGCTGCTGCAACTGTTATCAACAAACCTGGTCTTCAAAGAGTAGGCATTTGGGCCTCCGTTCTGGAGGCCAGAGTCAGATTCCAAGGTGTGGGCGCGGCCAGGCTCTCCGCAAAGACTTTGGGGGAAGAGTTTTCCTGCCTCTTCCTGCTAACCTGGTTGCCGCCAATCCTTGGCACTTGTAGCATTCTCCCTTGTGTGTCCTCGGTGTCTGTGTTTTCTCTCCTCAGGAAGCGTCTAGTCTTTAGCCTGTGGCCCACTAGTGACACCTGTTTTCACCGCCTAGTGCTGCAGTAACAGAAGCTCCACAACTGAGTGGTTTGAACAAACAGGAAACGATTTCCTCCCCCGGCGGGAGGGTTAGAGGTCTGGCTTTGGAGGGCCCATCTAGGGGAACGCTGTGTCCGGTTGTTGGCTCTGGAGGAGGGAAGGGCCCTTTGCCTTGAGCTTTGGCTCTGGGGTGATCCTCCGTGTGGGTGGGCACCTCTTTCTTCACCTCAGCTTCCCCTGTGTTGCCTCCGTTCTTCCCTACCTCAAAGGAGATGGGCTTAAGATACACCCTCCACGATTGTAATGATACAGCAGTGTGTCATCAACACCACAAAGGCAGCCCATCCCAGAGGAGATTATAACCACAGCCATGTTGTTGTTGTTGTTGTTGTTGTTGTTGTTGTGTGCCCATTGAGTCCGTTTCAACTCAGAGTGACCCTGGGGACAACAGAAGCACACACTACCCGGTCCTGTACACTGCTCTCTATTCTCCGATGTTTGAGCCCAACCACGGTCATCGTTGTTCAGCTGCGACCCATCGTGACCCCAGACAGATTTATTTCTCCTTTCGGACAAATAACCTTCGATATTCTTCTCCAGCACCGCAACTCAAACACATGGATTCTTCTTTGGTCTCCCTTGTTCAATATCCAACTTTGACCTTCATCTGAGGCAAGTGGAAACCCCATGACTTGAGGCAGGTGCACCTTAGTCCTCAAAGTAACGTGCTTTGCACCACTCCATTGAGGCCTTGTGCAGCAGACTGACCCAAGGCACTGCTTTGTTTGATCTTTGTTGCTTCTGTTAGGTTTCTTGGGTGGGAAATACCTCGGTTCTTGGCTTCTAAACGAGAAAGAATTCACGCCGAAGCCTGGTGTGTGATCCCAGTGGGTTTTTACAAAGGAGAGGAGTTTCAGGTTCTACAGGCAACCTACCTTACCACACTGCACACCCACATGTGGAGACCTGAGGCCAGAGGTAGAGATCTCGGCATGACCGAGCGGAAGGTGGAGAAGCAGCTGAAGGGCTGGTGGTTTGGAGGTTCAGGTATTTAGGGCCTTCGGCTGGGAGGTGTAGTCGATGGTCCTGGTTGACCCCATTGGCAGATTAAGCCACCTGGCCTAGTTTGGGCCACCCAGGTGTGCCGCCTACCTGGTTGGGGCTTGAATTTGGAGTATGCCCACTTAGTGGTTTTGGCTGGCTAAGCGGGGGGCCTGATTCTCTGCGTAACTGTAGGGGGCCTTTAGGCATGGAGAGGGACAACCCCTCTCTCCTGCTACCCAACACTTCCATGAGCATTGATGGTGGATCCAAGCAAGACCAAATCCTGGACAACTTAACCTTTCTCTCCATTTATTACGATGGTGTCTCTTGGTCCAGTTGTGAGGATTTGGGTCTTCTTCGCATTGAGTTGTGATCCTTACCGAAGGCTCCAGGCCACAGCCACAGTTTAGAATTTACAATACACAGTTTGGAGGGACACAATTCAATCGATAACATTTCACCCTGAAACGAAAGCCAAACCCACTAACATCAAGTCCATTCTGAGACGGTACATCTGTCGAGGCGCAGGAAAACCCCTGTATCGCTCTCAGGGAGAGGTTGGTACATTTGACCTACTGACTTTGAGTTCAGCAGTCCAGCGGCCAGCCCACAGGATCTCCAACCATTTGGCTCACAAAGATACATGTCTTTGTTCTGTGCCAGCCACGCACACCCCATCACATCCTTGTAAAAGGCTTCAGTCGACTCTGTGATGGTTGGGATTGTTGGGTCCCATCTCATAAAGACGAGTATCCATGACACCATCACTGTAAAGGGAAGCGTTTGGGCCAGGGCCAGACCGGGCAGCCCCTACCTCCTCTCCGGCTCCTCAGGAAGATGAAACCTCAAAGTCCCCGTTCTCAGCAACTCCTACCCCAACACCCCAAAGAGCTTATCTCTTCAGGCCGGGTTTGTGTAGCCCCTTCCCCAGTGTAAGGCAGCAGTGACTCCATGACAGGCCAAGCCTCTTAAGGCAGGCCTAAGCATCGTTTCTCTAACAGCCTTGAGCTTCCTTTCTCTAACAGTCACCCTCTCCCCCAAAAGGACGCTGACCACACCTGGAAAGGCCCGAGTGATCACAATGACGCTGACCACACCTGGAAAGTTCTGAGTGACCACAATTGGAATGCCAAGAGTGGAGCCAGTCAACCAAAATGACTTACACAACCAATTGTCTCCAGATGAAGTCGTTGAACTACAGGAGGGTGAGGGGGAAAGAGTCTCACCCAGAGGGGATAGTTTCACCCAGTTTATGTACCTGTAAAGAGTATAAAACCTTGGCTTGTGCCCCAGGCCGGGGTCCTCGTCTTGGAGGAGGCCTCTACGTTGGTGCTCTGGGACGTGGGCCCTAGCTCGAGCTAATTAATAAACTCCTTTGTTGTTTGTAGCCTCGGTGGCTCTGCCTCTCTGTTCCTGGGGCCAAGCGAAAGCCGGCAGTAACATTTGGGGGCTCGTCCAGGATCTCACGACCCCCGGAACAGAATCGGACCCGAGGAGGAGTTGGACGTCTGGGAAATCTGTACGGTGAAGGTATTCGGGCCCTAGAAGGTGACCAGCAAAAGGCCTAGGTGGACGCGCTGGTGGGTCGCTGGTCGGGAGTGAAGGGAGACGTCCCTCACTCCCTTGGTAGGTTTCCGGCGCGGCCCCGCTAGGGGGCCGTTTGGTAGGGAAACCGCAGGCTGGCCGTGGGGCCAAGGACTAGGGAATTGTTCAATGTTTTGTTATTGTCTCCGTTTCATGTTTGTGTTTTTGTCTCGCTTTTTGTCTGTCGCTGGCATTGTTGTCTTTCGTCTGTGTTTTAACTTTTACAATTTCAGAATGGGACAGACCCAGACGAGGCCTCTGTCCATCTGCCTAGACCATTTTAAGAAGGTCAGGGATCGGGCTCAAAACCTCTCAGTAGAAATCAAGAAAGAAAAGTTTATTGTCTGTTGTGAGTCCGAGTGGCCAACCTTCGGGGTGGGGTGGGGCCCCGGGATGGTAAAGGGCCACATGGCCACCTGGATCAGATCCCATACATCATAGTCTGGCAGGACCTGGTCCACGATCCCCCGCCCTGGTTGAGAAAGATCCTGCCTCCAGCAGGACTCAGTAGGATTATGGTGGCAAAAGGAATGATCTGTGGGACTTTGATGGTCAGACTCGGGATTTTCCCAGACCCACTGGTGGACAATAGGGGCTGCTTTGGGGGACGTGAAACTCGTACAGCCTTCTCATGGACCGCTAGGAAATGTTACTGCTTGTGGACCATCACCTTATATACTTGTAGTGAGAAATGTTATCATAAGTCATAATGGCTTTACGTTTAATATGTCTTATAAAAGTTGTAATTTGACTAATTGTGTTACTTGGACCCCTCAGGGCACTGCTACTGCCATTCTGCATCAACCTTCATTTGTTATGTTGCCAGTGAATATCGCCGGGCCTTGGTATTCAGAAAGAGGGTTACAGGTATTAAAGGAAATTGAGAATGCTTTGATTAGACAAAAGTGCTTTATAGGCGTGTTTATAGCAGGTATCTTAGCTGCGTTAAGCTTGGTTGCTGCTGCTGCTACTGCGGCCATTGCACTCTCACAAAGCATGCAAACTGCCAGTCATGTTAATGAATTATCTAGAAATGTGACCCCTGTGCTGGGAACTCAAGAGGATCTAGACAAGAAACTAGACCAGAAGGTAAATGCTCTCTAGGACACAGTGATGTACTTGGGAGACGAGGTACAGGGGCTTAAGGTTAAATCTCGTCTAGAATTTCCTGCTGAATATTCATGGATCTGTGTCACACATAAACAGTATATTAGCAGCCAACATAGTTGGAAAAAGTTAAAGAACCATCTCCTAGGTATTTGGCACAATGCTAATGAATCTTTAGATTTATTGCAACTCCACCAGGAAACACAGGCCATGAAGGATGCTAAGCCCCTGATTGTGATGCCGCTAAAGCCGCAGCAAATTGGCTCCAGCATTTCTAGATGCTCTCCCTTCGTTGGGAAGTCTCGGAGGTCGGCCTCACATGCTTATGTCCTCGGCCACAGCAGGAGTGTGTGTGTTATTGATCCTGTGCCTATGATGTTGCATAAGGTTATGTTTAAATTTATGACCTTAAGAACTACGTTACATGAAGTGCACCTGCGCATTCACCCCGTCCCCGTACAGGGGTGTAAGGCAGAGGCTGGATAGCCAGGGACAGGTAAGATCGAGTCCCCCGTCTCCCAACCTAACTGGTCCTGGTCACCTGGAAGACTATGGCTGATGACGGATAAGGGTGATTTCGAGACCCGACAACCTAAGACAGGCACAGTCATCTTCCGGGCTTTTCAGAAAGGACGCCTTTTGTAAATAAAAAAAAGGGGGAAATGTTGGAGCCCATCTGCGCACTAGTCTTGAAATGGGTAAGATTTCTCATAACCTATGTGCTGTTCTCCTCCGTGGTTTGGCATTCGGACAGGCCATTGAAAATGAGTACAAGGAAGTACGCGAGTCCAGGAGCAAAATGCAAATTGTTCTTACGAATGCTTGGCGTAGCGGAACATGAAGTTTTCCCATCGGCAAACCGGAGTAGCGGAATAAAATGGATAGTTTCGGTGCTCTATGGGTGGTGGGTGTGCTCTAAAACTGGATTGACTCCATGTCTTAATCTGTCTGTCTTCAATGAATCAGTGAAGTTTTGCATCATGGTGTTGGTGTTCCCAAAGGTTATTTACCAACAAGAAAAAGTAACGTATGATGCAGGACACAAGGCACAGCAGGTACCGGGCTAGCCAGGGGAAAACGAGAGCCTTTTACAGCAATTACGTTAGCAACCCTTTTTAGTCTAGGTGCCATAGGAGCGGGCATGGGCATCTCATCCTTAGCAGTACAGCACAGAGGATTCAACACCCTAAGAGCAGCTATAAATAAAGATATAGCCAGGATTAAGGAATCCATCTCCCATCTAAAAAAAGTCCCTGCCCTCTTTGTCTGAGGTGGTGCTACAGAACAGAAGGGGGTTGGACCTAGTGTTCCTCCAACAGGGGGGAAGGGGCTATGTGCGGCCCTAGGAGAGGAGTGCTGCTTCTATGCTGACCACACTGGAGTCGTTAGAGAGTCCATGGCCAAAGTCAGAGAGGGACTGGCGAAGTGAAACCGAGAACGCGAGCAGAAGGAAGGGTGGTTTGAGTCTTGGTTTAACAACTCCCCTTGGTTGACTACTTTGCTCTCCACATGATTGGGGCCCCTAATTGAGCTCCTGCTCATTCTTACTTTCGGACCATGCATTTCAAATAGATTAATTACCTTTGTAAAAGAGAGTCAATACTGTACGACTGACGGTGCTGTGACAGCAATATCAGCGCTCAGCCACGAATGCAGTCTGGAAATGGGGGAAATGCACAACCCTACTCACGAGCTCGTAGGGGATGCTCCGTAGGGGCAAGAAAAAGGGGGGATGTAAGGCAGCAGTGACTCCATGACAGGCCGAGCCTCTTAAAATAGACCTAAGTTCCATTTTTCCAGCCTTGAGTTTCGTTTCTCTAACAAAGTCACCCTCTCCCCCGAAAGGACGCTGACCACACCTGGAAAGGCCCCGAGTGATCACAATGACGCTGACCACACCTGGAAAGTTCTGAGTGACCACAATTGGAATGTCCTGAGAGTGGAGCCAGTCAACCAACAAGACCTGCACAACCAATTGTCTCCGGATGAAGTCATTGGGGGGATCGTTTCACCCAGTTTATGTAACCTGTAGAGAGTGGACGAGCTTGGCGTGTGCCCCAGGCCGGGGTCCTCCTCTCGGAGGAGGCCACTGCATTGGTGCTCTGGAACTTGGACCCTAGCTCGAGCTAGTTAATAAACTCCTTTGTTGTTTGCAGCCTCGGTGACTCTGCCTCTCTGTTCCTGGGGCCACGGGAAAGCCGGCAGTAACATCAGCCTCTCAGGAGGCTGGATGACCCATTGAACCATGCAGCTCCTGCCCCAACACCCCAAAGAGCTTATCTCTCCAGGGCAGGTTTGTGTAGCCCCTTCCCCAGCACCTCAGGAAGCAATTTATCTTCCCAAGCCCTTTCCCAGCGCTCCAGAGAGCAGGTTTGCAAACAGCAAGATGACTTCCCACGCACCCTGACTCAAGGCCTTGCAGCTGCAAGCAATAAAAAAATCTCCCTTCCTTCTGTCAACATATACTTCCTTAGCTCGAGCCCTCTCTATCTCCCACCACCTCACCAACAAGCTGCGACTTCCCTGACCTAACTCGTTGGGTCTCGGAATGCCCGGGGGCTCAAGATGCCCCTGTCCCTTTCTCTGCTCTCCCTTCCCTCCTGGGAGCTCTTTCCCTGCCTCAATAAAATCTTTCTCAACTTCTCATTCCTGCCTAAATTCTATCTCTGTTCTGCATCTCTGTCTCCGACCTCTCAGGAAGAAGGAAAAACAAATCATTTTCATGCCAGAGGAGACTGAAGACTAAGATGAGAGCAGGGGCAGGAGGGGCAGGGAGGTCAGGTGGGTGGGGGGAAAAAATAGAATACAGAAAAGTTATTCCCCAAATTGTCTCCCTGTATTATATGCCGAACCTAAGATGCTGCTTGCTAACACTTGGTCAATGACGATACACTTGGAGGTCCACTGCCTAGAGGTCATCTCCCTGAGGGTTATCAGCCATCTAGAGCAATCAGACCCTATTGTCTGTCCCACCCCAGGTGGGACCTGCTCCCTGCTGATAAGGATAGTGGATTGTTCCCCTGTAGGAGAGCCCAGAGACAAGGTCAAGCTAACTCACAGAGGACCAAGGTTAGGCTGCCACCTTGACTTTAGGTCCGCCCATCTTGTCACATGTGTACCCCTAGAGCCTCCCCTTCCTATTGTATGCACATCCCTAGCTCGTCCCCCTCCTGTCGAGTGTATGCCTGTGGTACAACCCCTTGCTGTTTAAGATGTAATCAGGGGGGCTTGCATGTCCCCTAAGTGTAGATAAGCTGTGACGGGAAATGTATTTGCTGCTCAGACCTGGCTGCTGAGATCCTGGCTGTCTGGGAGGTGAGCAACTGCATGTCGTATCTTGTCTGATGTCTGTTTAATTTTACCCCTCAATTACACACCCGCCCCTTGGACCCATTAGATTATGGGGGCTGGTACCGCACAAGAGAAGAAGAAAAAGAACCATATAGACAGGATGGTTGTGTTAGGTAGGTTGGCTAGAGCTGGGAATGTCCGTTAACGTGTGCCCAGCGGGCCAAGCTAGGGGAACAAAGGAGTGGCGCACTGCACATGCCCAGAGGCTTGGATTCCCTCCGGTAGGCAAGGGTGGGCGTGAACTTGAATTGGCCCACCTAGGCCAGGTGAATTCAATTCAGCCAATGGGTCGATCAGGGGTCGTCCACCACGCCTCCCCGTGGAATCCTTGAAAAGACAGAAGCCCGGAGTCGAGAGGGAGGGAGAGAACTTTGGCGCAGAGAGCTTTGGCAGGACTTTGGGACACTTTTGCGTGACGCCGAGCAGCTTCCAACCAGGCCGCGTGTTCCGGAGGAGCCCCTCGGGTGCCGTGTAAACCTGAGACTTTTTCTAACTCTCATAAAACACTTCGGCATGAATTCTTTCTCACGCGGAGCCAAGGACCGAGGTATATACAGTATCTAGCTATGGAGAGATCTAGCAGTTCCTCACCCATCAGGTCCTACACTGGTCTGAGAGCTGGTAAAAGGAGGACTCGGACAATGGACGCTCACGTGAAATCTTGCCTGATACACCGACAGCAAGCTTCCAACACACAGAGACTTGGTGTCAAAGTTGGCTGTGTATGGCCGGATCAATACCAGGCTGGCTTCTAACAACCAGTGACCTTGAGTCTCCCCCACCCATGCGGAGCTGACCAGAGCTAGCTGAAACAACTAGCAGCAAGTGGCCTTGAATCTCCCACACACACCTGCAGAGCTGACCAGAGCTGGCCAATGGCCTGCTTTGTTCTTGACCTGCTGCTTTGCACCCGGCACTGGCATGGCCCGTTTGGCTCAGTGCCCACTTTGCTCTCAACCCTCCACTCTGCACCCAGCACGGCCCGTTTGGCTCAGTGTCCGCTTTGTTCTTGCCCACCACTCTGCACCCGGCACAAATACACCCGGAACCAGGAAGACACCTTAATTCCAGAAACCCGGACATACCTGTCCATATAAGCAGCAGCCCTGTAGTCTGCAATGCGACTCCCCCAGCCTGGACATTGTGGACTGTGGGACTTCACCCAGGCTGGGGTTTTTCTCCCTAATAAAGCCTGTTTGTTCTAATTTGATTTGGTTTCTGGCGCCTGGACTACCTTACAGGCTGAGCCATGGTGCTCCGTGGTTGGCACGGATGATGTAGTCATGCACATGCTGTGACCGATACAGTCAACTCCACCGTGAGATCGGCTACGAGGAGCTGATCTGTGAAGAGAGAGCTTCCTCCATCGGCTTCTGGCCCGATTCCATCCTCCACGGATTCTCTGCCAAAGATCACTTGTTCTTTGCTGCATCTGGGTCCTCCGTCTGGCTCAGTATCTGATATCTGGTTGTCAAGATGTGAACCCGTGATGCCCAGTCTTGCCAGCAAGATTGCCTTGACCAACAACTATGAATCATCAGTTGCCATCCCTATCTCTGACCCTCAGAAGCATCGCTTCCGCAGGCGGTCCCAGAGCCCACTGCTTGACCTATCCATCTTGGTCTCCTCAAACCCGCAGCCATGTGAATCAGGAGAATCCTCCGCCAGACAGCCGACCTCTGGTCTTGGACTTGCCCGCCTGTACACAGGGCTGGACCCTTCCCTTAAATCAATCTCCCTGTGTGCGTGCGTGCGTGAGCTTCTCTGAGGGAGCTTCTCTGGAGAAACCAGATGAAAGCGAAGTCCAAACCCAGACTTTCGCATTCCAAATCCTCCCATTCAAAGATGGGGAAGACTTCAGGCATGGTTGGCCCATCCTTGGACACTGTTCCTCTTCAGAACCTTTGAAGTTGCGATGACAAGATACTTGTTTCAAAAGCACAAGCTACTTGTTTCCAAAGCACGCTTGTTTCAAAAGCACAAGGTCAATATTTCCATTCCAAATGGGAGAGAGAAGAGAGAAAGGAGAGACAATGGGTGTTACGGAGTCGCGCCCAACAAAAGACCACTGACCCACAAGCAGCTGCAAAGTAACAAGGCAAAAGTTTATTAGAGAAGAGCAAAGGTTTACTAGAGAAAAGGA
>NW_022111317.1:3249427-3252352 GCF_000313985.2 Echinops telfairi
TTATACATGAGTCCCTGTGGATTTGTTTCTCCAAAGTACCCAGACTCATACAGGGGCCAACCTGAATGACTAACACCCCCGAACCAAATCGACAAGTCATCATCTCTTTGAAATCCAGGCACCATAAATCCACTTTTGATACCCCTGAGCCTGTGACCTCCCCTGTGAGACCCTCGTTTGCCACTGCCCCACCCTTTGAGACCTAGGCAGCTCTCCAGCCAGTAGTTGTGCTGACCTCTGACCGGTTCCAGGGATGGTTCTTTGCTGAATTTGCAGGGCAACGGATGTACCTTCTTTGGCCTCTTTCCTACTGTGGAATCCCCAGCGACAGACAGGATTCCTTCCTCCCCTTCCTTCTCTGCACCATTCAGTCTCCGTTGGGCTTTGCTTAGATCCCTCGGGGTCGTAAGCTTGTGTAGCCACCTCCTGGGTGATGTGGCTCGGGTGGGTGTCCCGCAGAATGAAACACTGCCCTGTCTTGTGTTAGGTCTTGTGTTAGGTTTGAGCCTGTCTGTGCTGTCAATTCATCTCCCTGAGGGCTTTGCACGTTTTCACTTGACCTTCTACCTTACCAAGCCTGACGGCCTTTCCCAGGAATAGGCCTCTCCTGAGAACACATCCAAAATACAGACACCAAGTCTCGCCATCCTCACTTCTAAGGAGCATTCTGGCTGTACTTCTCCCAAGACAGATTGGTTTCTTCTTCCGGCAGTCCGTGGCCCTTCTGAAATTCTTCCCCAGCACCCTCATTCAGAGGCATCGGTTCTTCTGTGGCCTCTCTCATTCAATTTCCAACTTGCACACTCATATGAGGTGGCTGAAAATCCCACGGCTTGCATCCGGGGTACCTGAGTCTTCAAAGTGGCATTCTTGCTCTTTAACACGCTAACGAGGTCTTGTGCAAGCGGATTTGCCCAATGCAATCCATCGCTTGTTTTTTTCCCCTTTTTAAAAAAATGTGTGTAAGAGAGCTTTCTATCAAAGAACAATTGTATATTGTGGAAACAGCCCAGTCCAGATCAAGTCCTTCAGTCCAATATTGGCCCATATGTCCGATACTGTTCCCTAAGTCCCTCCTCAGACGGATGCAGCCACACGCAATCATGCACAAGGCAGGAAGGTCACAGGCTGGTGGTTGCAAGGTCTTGTGGATCCAACGGACTCCATCAACATGGCGACGTGTGGCTGTGTTACTGCTGGCTATCCCGTGGCCCCAGGAACAGGGAGGCAGAGCCACCGAGGCTGCAAACCACAAAGGAGTTTATTGACTAGTTCGAGCTAGGGCCCAAGTGCTAAGGCACCAACGCAGTGGTCACCAAAGACAAGGACCCCGGCCTGGGGCACAAGCCAAGTTTTTATACTCTCTACAGGTTATGTAAACTGGGTGGAACTATCCCCCCTGGGTGAGACTCTTTCCCCCTCACCCTCCCACAGTTCAATGACTTCATCTGGAGACAATTGGTTGTGCAGGTCTTTTTGGTTGACTGGCTCCACTCTCGGACGTTCCAATTGTGGTCACTCACGACTTTCCAGGTGTGGTCAGCGTCATTTGGGGGGAGAGGGTGACTTTGTTAGAGAAAGGAAACTCAAGGCTGTTAGAGAAATGATGCTTAGGCCTGCCTTAAGAGGCTTGTGTGTGGGGAGGTCAGATCCTTGCTGCCAGACTGTTGTCTCACCCCACCACAGGGGTGGGCCTGCTCCCTGCTGCTGGGGACAATGGACAGGCTCCTGTGGGTGGAGTTTTTAAGAGCGGTAATTGGGGTCCACTACCTAAAAGAATTAAAGGATGTTTATTAGGAAAGTCCAACGTAAATTCTCAAGGTGTTGGTGGAATTATTGGTCGGGATTATGAAGAAATTAAGGCAGTGATAAAATCTGATATGCCATGGTTTCTAAAGAAGGAGGATTTCTTAAGCCAATTTTTGCTTCCCTGCATTTCTAGAGTAAAAATGTATGCCTATCTTGAAAAAATACTTAAGTCTGACCACCCTTTAAACGAAGGGGTCTTCTGGAATGCTGTTGTAGGGAAACAACAGCGCCCCCACATGGAATTAGAAATTGAAGAGAAAAAGTTGTTAAAAAGCTCTGGATATGAAATCATTGCCTTAGGGCATTCAAGACCCGCCCATTAACTTGGCCTAAATCCAGCTTGGAAGGAATGAGTGAAGTTAACCAAGAGAGAATATTTCAAGATTGTAAAATCATACAGTGTAAGAAGCCTGAAGGGCAAAACTGCTTAATTGAGCCTGTAACCTTATTGGTAAACTTGGGGACAAAATGTCTGCTTGGTAAGTTACTGAAAGAACAGCTAAACAAATTTATTAAAATTTTTTTCTATCTTTCAAAGTATGGTAAGAAGTTCTCCCAATTAGTCAGCTTTCTTAATTCTCTGACAGCCAGGAGCCAAAATTTACATTTTGGCAACTTCTCTGTGGGCTGGGAGCCAGTATTTGCATAACAATGAAGGCTATGTAACTAGTCTTTTTTTATATATATAACTAGTCTTTATACTGGATCAAAACCCAGCAAGTTAACTGAGTTTTCTAGCAGTGCTTTGAAATCTAAATTGTTAAAACAGAAGGGGGAGAAGAGGAATCACATGTGTGACGAATTTGATTTGGTCGATTTATTTTATTTTATTTCATTTTTTTCATTTGGTCAATTTAACAAAAAAAATTTTCTCCTTACTAAAAGCTTGTAACAAAATTAGGACAGATAAACACATTTTCAGTTCTACAGAGTAAGCTAATCCTAACAAGTCCCAAGAAGATGGAAACCGTGTTTGGGATCTGGGTCCATTCACCTGGAGAAAGGGCTATGCATTTGTATTTTTGCAGAATAAAGCTGATGGACTCCCTTTAGAAGGACGCAACCACATTTGGAGAAAGATGGACAAGGAAGAGATGGAGAAGCCACCCAATCTTA
>NW_022111317.1:3267424-3273851 GCF_000313985.2 Echinops telfairi
AAAGAACAAATTAAAATATACCAAGAAAGAAAAGCTTGCAGTTAGTTCAAGGATCGCTGGCCTTTAAGAGTGTTTCCCAGTCCAATCCGCTGGGGCACCACGCCCTGTCCCCAATGTCCACCCTCATCATTCCCTGGCGATCTTGCTGCTCCTCTCCCCTGCTGTTCCGCTGCACTCCCCCAGTGCTCTGCCTCAGTGAGGCAGGATCAGATTGGGTGCAATTCCCACACTGTGTCTCCGGTGTTGTCCCCCGCAGGGCCATGGGTCAGCAAGGGGCCTGGCCCACCAGCCCTTGAGGATGATGACCTAATTAGAGCAGTTGGTCCACAGAAAGCATTTTCTTTCTACTTGGGCCCTTGATATCAACTCCTCGTTTTCCCCCTTCACTCCCCTGTCCCCCTCATGAACCCTTGATAAGTTACAGATTATTATTTTCATATCTTACAGCGTCCTCTGTCGCCCCTCACCCACTTTTCTGTTGTTCATCCCCTGGGAGGGCGTTTTATGTTGATCCTTGTGATAGATTCCCCTTTTCTCCCCCATCTTCCCCTTATCCTCCTGGTATCTCTATTCTCATTGTCGACCCTGAGGGGTTTATCTATATTGGATTCCCTGTGTTTGGGCTCTTATCTGTAGCAGATAATTGCTAATCTTATCTAATCCAATTTGTAAGAGAACATTGAGGCCATGATAGTGGAGGGAAGAAGCATTAAGAACTAGAGGAAAGCTGTGTTTCATTGGTGCTATAATGCACCCTGATTGGCTCATCTCTTCCTCATGACCCTTCCAATTGCCTACAGATATGCTTTGGGTCTCCACTGTATGGTGTCTTCCCCCCTGCAATTCACATTGGTATGATTTTGTTCTGGGTCTTAGATGCCTGATACCTGGTCCCATCAACACCTCATGATCACACAGGCTGGTGTGCTTCTTGTTAGCCGCTTGTTACCTTCAAGCCTTTAAGACCCCAGACGCTATATCTTTTGATAGCCGGGCATCATCAGCTTTCTTCACCACATTTGCTTATGCACCCAATTTGTCTTCAGCGAGTGTCTGGAAAGTGAGCACCATGGAATGCCAGTTTAATAGAACAATATGTTCTTGCATTGAGGGAGTACTTGAGTGGAGGCCCAATGTCCATCTTCTGCCTTAATTCTTAACATATAGATATAAGTACATAGATCTATTTCCCTCTTGTTACATATAAATATACTTACATATGTACATGCCTGTATTTAGACCTCTATAAATGTCCTTTGCCTCCTAGTTCTTTCTTCTATTTCCTTTTACTTTCCTCTTGTCCCACCATCATGTTTGGCCTTCATTCGGGTTTATTAATTCCTCACTGCTAACATTGCCCTTGATTAAGCTCCACTAGCCATCCTACGCCTTTCTCTCCATTGATTTTAGTTCACTTGTTCTCTTGTCCCTAGATTGGTTCCCCCTTCTTCCTTTCTCCCACATCCCACTTTTTTCACCCCTTCACTCTTTTTTTTCTTCATTTTTATAGGGGAGAGGGGCAACGCAGTCCCCCACTACCACAATTCTCCCATTGACACGAGAGTCTGTAACCCCACAGTGCTGTTGAGTCATGGATTGACTTCTTGGCCGCTGCTTCTAGTTTTACGATTAGCACCTTAATGATCTCTCAGCACGGACTCATTACTCATTCAAAATCGCTTTCCCCTTTAACATACCCATTAGCTCAGCACTGATTCTCCCTTCATTCTCAAAACAAATAAACAACAAACAGACCCACTGACCTCTGGTCAGGTCTGCCTCACAGTGAGGACATGGGGCAGGAGAACTAGCCCTGTGGGTTTCCAAGGCTGTGACTGTCGTGCGAGTAGAAAGCCCTGTCTTTCTCCCTGATCAGCTGATACCTTTGAAGGCTTTGGACCTTTGGTGCGGTGCGTAAGCACTGTGTCACCAGGCGACCTTTGTTTTCAAGTGATTGGCCTGCATGGGGCCTAGTCTGCACAGGGACACTTCCCCTAGGTGTGTGTCATTCAATAAGATCTCAGTTCATCTGGGGTTAGCAATGCTGATACTGGCTGCCTTAAACCTGCCAGGGCCAAAGCTCAGGTTGGGTGGGGCGGCTGAAACCTGCCGTCAAACCAGATTTCAGGTGATGTTCAGAGTGGGGAAGGCTTAAGAAATCCTGGAGTAGCCTGCCGAGTCTTGTTGAAGTGAAAGTGATTAATGAGTCGCTGCTGAAAGATCCTTCAGGTGCTAATCGTAAAGCTAGAAGCAGCGGTCAAAAAATCAATACATGACTTGACAGTACTGTGGGGTTACAAAATCTCATGTCAACTCGAGGCTTGGGGGCCAAACCTAGGATACCTGCTTTCCCAGCCACCTCAAGAAGAATTCCTGCCCTTCCTCTGGCCTCCCATGTCACAGGGAGGGGGGTGGTCTGTCAGGTCCTTCTGGGGAGGCCTGGCCACACCTCAGGGACCTTGATTGGAGTCCACTCTGTGTCCTCCCAGAAGCCCCTTTTCCCACCTCCAACCCCCTTTTGTCCCCTCTCTCAGCTGGTGGTTACTTCAGAGAGGCCAGCTCAGAAGTCCCCAGAGGAAGCTGCCATCTTCCCACCCACATGTGCCAGCCCCTGCCTCCCTCCACACTCAACCCTCCCCCTGGACAAGACCCTTACCCCTGGGTCATTCCCCTAGGCCCCCAGGTTCACCCCTGAACTTCCCTGCTACAATTCCCACACCTTGTAGCCAGCACCCTGTTTCTTGGCCCCTCTTTATCTGCAGAAGTCCACTGTCCACACCAGCAGTGGTTCCATGTTGGCCCCTGGGGAGCTTTGACAGGTCTGGGGACACTATGTTGTCAAATCTGGGAGGGTAGTTGTCAGGGGCGTTACTGAACATCTCTGGGTACCCAGGGCGGCCCTCCCCACAGGGGTTAGTCCTTCCCCGGGGTCAGCAGTGCTGATCTTCGGAAACCCATGCTGGACTTTGTAGCTCCCGGGTGAGCAGCAGGTCTGGACCACAACGTTGGGCAGGCCACTCTGCCATGCATTGGAAGGGGCCCCAGCCTGTCCTCCTGGATTCAATCTGTGTTTTGACCAGGCCCCAGGAGCAGAAGGACCTCCCAGTGTGGAAGCCAGTCTACACCACGGACTCTCTCTGCCAGCCCACGTCCTGGCTTTCAACCCACTCGGGCAGCGTGGCTCCCCTCCTATCTCAAGGATGCTTGTCAAGGCCATGCGCCGGGATCCTTTCCAATCCCTGTCGACCGGGTGTTTAAAAACCAAAATCCCAGGTGGCCCTCTAGCGCCCACCCGGGCGGCCCGGCCCGGCCCAGCCATGATCAAGGTTATCCTCATCCTCAACAACCACTGCAAGCCGCGGCTCTCCAAGTCCTACCAGCCCTACAGTGAAGATACACAACAACAAATCATCAGGGAGACATTCCATTTGGTATCTAAGAGAGATGAAATTGTAATTTCCTAGAAGGAGGATTGTTAATAGGAGGATCTGACAACAAACTAATATATAGACATTATGCAACATTATATTTAGTCTTCTGTGTGGATTCTTCAGAAAGTGAACTTGGCATTTTAGATCTAATTCAAGTATTCGTGGAAACATTAGACAAGTGTTTTGAAAATGTCTGTGAACTGGATTTAATTTTCCAGGTAGATAAGAAAGCATTGATGACCAGGAAAATTAATGGGAGTAGCAATACCATGAGGGTACAGGTTCACAATATTCTTGCAGAAATGGTGATGGGGGGAATGGTATTGGAGACCAACATGAATGAGATTGTTACACAAACTGATGCACAAAGTAAACTGGAGAAATCTGAGGCTGGCTTAGCAGGAGCTCCAGCCCACGCGGTATCAGCTGTAAAGAATATGAATCTTCCTGAGATCCCAAGAAATATTAACATTGGTGACATCAGTATAAAAGTGCCAAACCTGCCCTCGTTTAAATAAAAAATTAAAAAATCCTGGGGGGAAGTTACCCACGTTTACCATGCAGTTGTTTACCAAAAATAGAGGAGAAGAGTCTTAACTTTTGCTCTTGGATTTAAGTCAAGGTACTGTATAGAAGTTGTACAAAATCAGTCTGTGAAATTCAATGTTGATTTTCTTGCTCCCTGATTTTAAAGAAATTGAATCGTTTTTGTTGTTGTTTTTCCTTTTCTAAACTGAATTCCTATGCCCACTTAAAGGCATGCCTCTATGTATGGGCTATAACAGTATTTTGAAAAGTGTTTGAGATAGTTCCCTAATTATGTACAACCCAAAATGTTGGTGTTTTGTACGGATCACAAGTACAGCATTCCTTAACTCCTGCTATTCGTCATCATTGTTATTTAAAGAAGTGAGTATGTATTGCATGAAAGCATTATGACCTTTTCTCTTCGTTTAAATAAACTCCACGGTAACTGGACTATGAAGCACCTTTCGGTTTGCCTGATGTCGACTTTAGCAATAATTTTTTTATGCCCTTCTGATTCAGCAAAGTAAAGAAATGTATATTTTATCACGGTTAAAAAAACACAAACAAACCCCAAATCCCCCAAGACTTCTTTCGGGCTTCATTCTCAAAATGACCCAGGTTAGTGACCCAGGTTCACGAATCCCAGTGGCTACAGTCTTGTGGCTGCACAACCGGAAATTAAGAGAGAATCAGTGACCATACCAACAGCGGCAACAAAAATGACAGCGGGTGCAGAGGAAGCACCCCACCCCCACCCCGAAGCCTTGCCATATCCGAGAGCAAGGCAGCACTGCCCTGTGCACATCAGCAGGCGCAGGAAGCAAGCGGGCACAGAACTGTAGCTCTGGCCAAGACCGAGGCATGCCAACTGGGCTAGCAAACATGTTTCTGTTGTGATACTTAACTACAGCGATATTTGTATCCCTTTTTTCCCCCTAATGAAACGCTTGGTGTCACCCCCTCTGACGGTGTCCCCCAGGACGATCTACACCCCTGCAGCCCCCTCCAAGGCCACGGTATCCTACGGACCCCTCCCAGCAGGCTGGCAGAAGCAGCCTGAGGCAGCCAGCAGGAGTGGCCCAACCTGTTCCCAGGCCAGCTTTGAAGGAGGGCGGGAGAGAGGGGGCGGGGCCTGGAGGGCAGGAGATACCTGGTTTGTTGGGAGGCGGGTGGGTGTTCCTGGATCCGTGGGTCGTCACACCTGTGAAGTCACCCCCACCTCAATCCACTGTCGGGTGCTCTCAGGAGCCCTCAGGGGTGGGGGAGGGATGCGGGGAGGGGCGACCGAGCTCTTCGGCTTCTGGGGAGGGCGCTGAGGAGTGCGGGCCAGCGGGGAGCTCAGAGCAGAGCCGCATCTGGTCGGAGGATGTCTGGGGAAGGGGACCAGGTCCCCGTGAAGACGTCAGGGCTGGAGCCCACACCAGGGTATGTGGGACCACCGGCCCAGGGGTGGGAAGAAGGGGCCCTGCTGGGCGGATGGCCACGAAGCAAGCTCCGCAGAGGCTGTTTGTGCTTACCGACCTGGTAAGCAAGCACGAGCAAGCTTGTGTCTTCTTTGCTGAAACTTTGAAAAGAGGGGTTGGTCCCGTGAAGGGTGGGGCAGTCCCGGGAGCAGAAATGTGTGATGAAAGTCACCTGAATTTGTTCCCTGGGTGAAGGTGTGCGGGGGTCTTGCTTGGGCTGGAGCCCTGGCCTCTAGGTCAGGGGCCAGGCTGGGAGGCTCTAGGCTGGGAGGGAGATCCCTGGGCCCAAGTTTGGCTGTGACCAAGACCTCGTGGTGATCCCTGGGCCCAAGTTTGGCTGTGACCAAGACCTCATGGTGGTCCCCCTGGGAGCCTCACCTTCAGCACCTGTGCAGACCACAAGCTCCCTGGGTCCCCAGGAGCTGGCAGCCCCCCACCCCCGCCCCACCCAAACACGCACACACACACACCATGTGGCGGGCCCTGTCCTGAACCTGGAATTGGGATGGGGACCAATCTCAGTCTCCTGGAGGAGCCCTCAGGCTGGGGGGACAGACACTGTGGGCAGAGAGGGACCGGCCAGTGTCCTGGGACCTGTGCTGGAGCGGGGGTGGGGCAGGAGAGGAACGGAGGCAGTAGCAGGACCTCGTGGGGACCAGAAGCAGGGAGAGCCCAGTCTTTGGATTAAGGCTGAAGAATGATAACTATGATTTATTTCTGGCTCGGGAAACATGTCACTCTGATCACAGAGCACTTGGCAAGGCAGGCCAGCGATGGAGACGAGCACTTGGGTGGATGGACTGGCAGGAGGGAGCCGTGCTGGGTGGGCACACTAACCAGACCTTGGGGATTTTTTTCCCCTTTCTAACTACCCATCTTAAAAAATAAATGCTTCCTTGCCCTGACCGCCACCCCTATCTTCCATCCTGTGGGTCGGCCCTGTTCCGGGATCAGCTTCTCTGTGTCCCGCCTCTCCGCTCCATGCACAAGCCACCCAACCCCCCA
>NW_022111317.1:3274140-3298495 GCF_000313985.2 Echinops telfairi
ACCCCTCCCAAACAGAACTCCACCCCCTTCTGGAAACGGTTAACACGCTTGTCTCCAACCCAAAGGTTGGTGGTTCAAGGCCTGCCAGGGGTGCCTTGGAAGAAAGGCCTGGTGATCTATGTTAGAAAGAGCAGCTAGTGACATTCCCAGGGAGTGCACCATTCCGCTGTGAAACTCACGGGGCAGGGGTGGGGCGGGGTGGCAGAGGAGGGAGAGTCTTGGATGAGAGCTCCCCTGCCGGCCTCGGTTGGGTTTTGCTGTGGTTTCAGGGAGTCTACAGGAGGCCTGTGGGGCCATGGTGTTGAGTTGGGTGGCCATCAGCAAGGTCAGCGGTTCGATACCATGAGCCTCTCCTCCAGAGAAAGATGGGCTTTTCTACTCCAGTAAATCATCTCAGTCTTCGGAAGCTCACAGGGGCAGTTCGACCCTGTCACTGTGCGTCGGCAGGGAGTTGATTGGCAGCGAGCTTGGTTTCGAGGGGTTTTGTAGATAATCCTTGTCAGCAGGATCATGCAACACACATCCTTTTGTGCCTCATTTCTCCTGGCAACATGGCTTTGAGGTTCATCGATGTTGTTGCTCTTATCAGAACATCGCTCTTGCTTAAAAAAAATTTTTTTAACGGCCAAATAATATCTCATGGTATGTACAAAGAGGGTTCAAAAAGTCTCTGGAAAATGTCCATTGTCTTTCGATTCCAGTGTCCCACACACTTGTCGAAGCTCCCTTGCCACACCAAACTGTTCATCTTGTCATCTCCTGAAGGGGTCGGGAGCTGCTTGCCTTCCAGCGCTAGGAATAGTGGGGGACAGCTACTCATGTGAGCCTCTGCTTTGAGTTCTTCGAGGTGCGCACCCAGGCGTGGAGTTGCTGGGCCAGCCGATAACTTGATGCTTCACTACGTGAGGCACCAGCAACGGGTCAGATGAGGGTTCCCGTGTCTCCACGTCCTCGCCAGCGCCTGCTGTTTTTCTTTCTAATAACAGTCGCCGTGTGGGTTGCGGTGGGGTGCTGTCAAGTCCACGGACAGCCGAACAAAGCATTGCCAAGTCCCGTGCCACACTTGAGCCCATGGGTCCAGGTGCTGAGTCCTGCCATCTTGTGGAAGACCTTACTGGGTTGTTTTCTTTTCCAGTTTTAGCGAGTACAATGGAATCCTTGACGACCCCATTATTTTCTCGATCATTGCTTATTGGGTCACTTGACTCTCCTGGTAAGATGCCCAATGCACTTCTGAGGAGCTTCTAGAGCATTCTGCTCTACTTCTCCCAGCAGAGATCCCGCCTCCTTCTGGCGGCCCCAGGTAGGGTCAGCCTTCCTCACCACCACCAGCATTCACAGACATCCCTTTGGTCGCCTCGCTCACTGTCCACCTTTTGCGGACCTGTGAGGTGACTGAAAATACCACGGCTTGGGTCAGGCGTGCCTGGGGGGGTAGTGCCTTTGCTTTTGAGCCCTTTCAAAGGGCCTTTTGTAGCCAGCTTGCCCAGTGCGATGCACCCTTTGGTTTCTTGGCTGCTGCTTCTACGGATGTTGACGGTCGATCCGAGGGCAATGGAATCGCCGCCCACTTCCGTATTTTCTCCGTTATTAGGATGTTGCTTTTGGAGCCTCTTGTGAGGGTTTCCTTTTCGCTATGTGAACGTGGAATCTCTCCAGAAGGCTGTGACCTGGGATCTTCCTCAGGGAGTATTCCCGTCCTCGTCACGTGCAGCATGGCCAGGGTCCTCCGCATGCCGGGGTTGTTCCGCAGTGTTCCCCAAACCCTGACGCGGTGTCCTTCACGCGGCCCAGAGAAAGTAAGTCGAAAGGACCGAAAGGTGACGCAAAATCATCCTGGTTTTAAACCACTGTATTAACCTGGGTATTTTAGAGAAACAAATCCACAGAAACTCAAGTATAAGAGAGAGTTGTATAGAAAGGGTAAGTGCACATCAAGAAAACATCCCAAGCCAGTGCTGCCCTTACCCACAAGTCCAACATTAACCCATTAACCCATATGTCCAACACCAGTCCATAAAGTCCTCCTCCATCTCACAAAACACACGCACTGATGCCGACTGCAGGAGGAAAGCCGAATCAGTGAATGTGTAAGCATCTCAGCACTGGCAGGGGTCTCCACACGGCTGCTCCAGCACCCAGGGCTGCATCGGGGTAGGTCCATGTGGCTTCTCCTCCGGGATGCCTTGCAGGAAGTGAGCCTTGCCAGCTGAAGCAGGGAACTGGCTAAGGCAGCTGCACCCATCAGAAAGCAAGAGACCCGAGAACTTGAAAGGTGAGGCTCACCGAGCCATTTATCCCTCCGCCCTTCAATTAACCCCACGTGTGTTCATTGGCCAGGTTGGCACAGTAAGCTACCTCAACCACACCTGAGCCCCTTGTTCTGGCCAAGTGACTGCCTCAGGTCTGTGCACAGGCTCCGCATGAGCACACCAGGTGTGCTGAGATCCCCATTCTTCACAACGCTCTCCCTAGTTTGTTTTGACCCACACAGTGGAATGCCTCGGCATAGTTCAGGAAACAGGTGAACGCCTGACAGGTCTTTGCTGCTTTCAGTCACGATCCGCCTGCTATCAGCAATGGTACCCCTCATTCTACATCTGTGGTCGAATGGGGTTGCCAGCCCCCCCCCACTAATCACGGGTTCAGTAGGCACAATTGTACAGTTGAGATAATATAATATATCATGAGAGATAGAAGAGAGAGTCAAAAAATGGAGCCCGACACATTTCATGGTAGCATGCTCACCTCCTGGATGGCCATGATCTTACCGGCCAGGTCCGCACACAGCGTGGGCCGAGGCGAGGTGGGCCAGGGGCCCAGCAGAATGCTCGAGGACCCCGTTTATTGCTGACCAAGGGTTGTATCTACTTCGGGGTGTGTGATTGCAGGTAACCACACGTCACAAGAAGGGGCAGTACAATAGGCATAAGCGTGACAGGAAGGGGATGAGCTAGGGGCGGGCACATAGGAATGGGAGGGACTAGAGGTACACATGTGACAAGAAGAGCAGACCCTAGATTCATGATGGCAGCCTAACCCTGGTCACCCTTGGGTGGGCTTGACCTCTCTGGGGTCTCCTACAAGGAAACAGTCAACTACTATCCTTATCAGAAGGGAGTGGGCCCGACTTGTTGTGGGATAAACAGTGGTAACTGCTTGCTCTAGATGGCTGTAACCCTTAGGGAGAATAACCCCTGATCTACTCCTGTTGACCTCCAAGTGCACAGTCATTCGCAAGCAGCTAAGTTTGGCATGTATTTGGGGGAGACAACTTGGGAGAAATCCTTCTGTTTCTCACATACATCTTCTGAACCTGGCTCGACTTCCTGGCACTTCCGTGTCTGTGTACCGCTGCCACGATTTTTTAATTACCTTAGCATAATTTTACTTGCGTGTGATAGGAATGAGATCGTTCAGTAAGTTTTGCATTCTCCTGGAACACCTCTTCTTGTAACGAGTAAGAGCATGCCTCCTATCGCAACACTTGTCTTTGCATCAGAACACGGGTGGACCTCCTCCCACCAGTTGGCCGGGGCGCTGTCTTCCAAACGGCCAGGCGTAGATGAGTGTGCCTCTCCAGCATGAGGTCTCTCATGGTGGCTTTGATGGAAATTCCCTAATCACTCATGCATCACAGCACCTCTCGCATGTGCTCGCCAGTCTTCAGATATCTTCCTTAGAGAAGTGTCTATTGAAGCTCTTTGGCTCAGTGTTTACTTTGGGTTGTCTTTCTCTGTTGAGCAGTAGGAATTTTTCTTTTAATCTGCACATTAAACAGACATTTGGTCTCCCATCATTTCCAGTTCTGTAGGGTCTGGGTCTTCTCTCTAATGCGCAGCACATTTTAGATTTGGATGATGTTCAGCGTGTCTGCTTTGTTTCCCTTTCGTTGAACATTATTGTGGTGTCCTATCTCACAACTCATCGCCAGGCCCAAGGACGCTGAGATGCATGTTCTGTTGTCTCAGGAAGTTATGGGTGTATCTCTTTCACTGAGGCTGTTTGGAGTCAATTTTCGTACATCATGCGAGGCAGGCATCCAACTCTGTCCTGTTGCATGGGGGGGATCCAGTTGGCCCAGTATCATTTGTCCAAGAGATGATTCTTCTCCAGTGGAAAGGCCTTGGCACCCCTGGGAAAGCTCAGCTGGCCATAGACGTATGGGTTTATTTCTAGATTCTAAATTGCATCCCATTTTGGTCTCTCTATTTACCCTCATGGTAGCACCACGGTGTTTGGTGTTTGGATGACCGTAGCGGTATACGTTTATGAACCTGGAACTGTGCATCTTTGGGCTTTGTTTTGTCATTTCCAGTATTATTTTGGCTGTTCAGTACCTCTCATCATGCTGTATGAATTGAGGATCAGCTCCACTTCTGTGGGTGGGGGTGTGGATGGGTGGGATGAACAGGTCACTGCAGTTTTGGCAGAGTTTGCATATGTAGCTTTCCCAAAGGCAAGGCTGCTATCTTAACCATATTAAATCTTCCAATCCACGAACACAGGATGCCTTTCCATTAATTTTGGCCTCAATTGACGTCGGGGGCACTATTTTGAAGTTTCCAGTGGACACGTCCCTCACCTCACGCGTTGATCCTTAGCTATTGTACTTTCTGAGATGCTGCTGTAAATGGAATTGTCTTCCGGTGTGGAGGGAGGTCAGGTGCACAGGCGTTCCCCCGCTGAGGGCAATCAGTTGCCAAACTGCAGTGGGCCCTGCTCCCTGCAGCTGGGGACAATGGACAGGCTGCTGTAGGCAGAGTTTTCACCCGACTGATAATGGTTCCTAGGAGACCCAGAGACCACCCCCTTGACCACCCTTCTCACTGCTGAATAACCTATAGTGCAGCCCCTCCCTGTGACGTATGTCTCTACCTGTAATTAGTGGGCTGGCACGCCCCCCAAAAGGTATATAGGCGAGGGTCAGCAATATAGAGCTCTCTGACTCTCTCTGATCTCTCCTTGCTGCTCACTCCCTGGTCACTCCCCTCTCCCCCCCTCTCCTCTCCCGTCTCTCTCCCTTGTTCCCTTGCCCTCCTTCCCTTCCCCCTCTCTCCACGTGGACCACCAAGCTGGGCTGAGGTGAGCAATGCTACCATGTAATGTGTCTGACTGCATCATTGTCATATCTCTCATGCTCTCGATGACTTTAATATAATACTTATATCTCTCAACCATACAATTGCGCATTACTGAACCCACGATTAGTGGTGGGAGCTGGCCCCTCACCTCCCCGCGCCATTTTAATTTAATACTACATTCCGGATCTCCTCTTTTGCAGTGATCATTGCTGGTGCGTGAGAATGCCACTGGCTCTTGCACATTTGTGTTGATGCTGCGTCCTTGCTCTAGTTGCTATTGGTAGTCTTGGGGATTCCGCTCAAATCGGCTGCGCAGGGATAGGGTGACTTCTTCCTTCCGAACTCGGGTGCCTTATGTTTGTTTCCATGCCTGCTTGCTCTGGCTCTGGCTTCCAGCAGACAGTGATGAATTGCACTGGTGAAAGCAGGCTGCCTTGTTCCTGATCTGAGAGTACGATGAGGGTTTCCAGCAAGACTCGTTATCCTGATGAGGGATCGCCCTTCTCCTAGTTTGCTGTGTTCTTACAAGGAAATTTTTTTTTTCTTTCAAAAACCCTTCTCTTTTATCAGTTGAGAGGATCATCTGCGTGTGTTTGTTTTCCCCTTATTTATTCAGCAGTATGTAACTCACATGTCACGCAATTCAACTGTTCCATCGCAGTAAGAAGAGTTACACAATCATCACCACTGGCAATTTTAAAACATTTTGTTCTTTCTTGTACTCATTGTTATTCCCTATTTCCCCCAACCTCCCCTGCCACACCCGCATGAAACCATTCATCCTGTTACTGTCTCTGTAGATGTACCTCCTTTGGATTTCATATACAGGCAAAACATGCAAAATAAGACAAAACAAACCAAATCCAACAATAACAAAATAGAACACAGAAAGCCTCAATTGAAAAGAAAGCAGAAAATATTAAAAACTGAAATGCATTTTAAATGGGAGATCAAGTTAAAACTATCTCTCAGCCAACGACTCTCAGATTTAAAATTCCAGTCTAGTAACTCCTCTGAACTCCAGATAACTACCAACTTGAAGTTTCCAGGTGGATAGCTAGCAGACCTCTCAAATTTATTGCAAACAAAGCGAATCTCTTCATTTCATCTCCAAATACCAGAGAGAGAGAGAGAGATCAAGTCATAAGATGTTACGTTTTAACCTAACTGCTTCCGTATCAACCCACTTGTCAATCCACTCTCCAATAATAAGGCTATTCGCATCCCTTGACTGTGGCCCAGGGATTCATTGAAGGCACAATTCATGTGTGGATGCTGGAAATGGATTTGGGGGCTTTCATTGTCATCCATTACCTTCCACTCTCCAGGTGTCCACAATTTAAGCTCTGGTACCATTACCCGCTTTGGATTTTATTATGTATCATCCTTGGATCACACAGACTGGTGTACTTCTTCCACGTGGACTTAGTTGACACCTCTTTCTTTTATTTCTTAATGTGGGCATTGCATCCGTTGACTTTCTTATGGTGAGCCACCTCTGCATTCCTGGGATAGACCCAAGGCTGGCTCCTAACATACAATCCTTGGATATATAATCCTTGGATTTTGTCGACCAGATTTGAAACGGTTGGGTTTCAGGCATGAGGAGGGTGGGTCAGAGCCTCCGTTCCTACATCCTGAGGATAAAAAGCAAACCCACCGCCATCAAGTCGGTTCCAACTCAGAGGGACCGTACAGGACAGGGTATAGCTGCCCTTACAGGTCTCTGAGAGGACAACTCTTCATGGGACTGGAAAGCCTCATCTTTCTCCTGAGGAGTATCTGTTGGTTTCAAACTGCTGACCTTGAGGTGAATAGCCCAACCAGTACCCCACTTCACCCCCCGGGTTCCTTATCCAAGCAATGGGGAAATAATAGTAACCCTGAGGCCTTTAAGAGACATGCATCTCTTGGCTCCCAGCCCACTCGTCTTTCTTCCAAATGCCAGCTCCTCCATGCCAGCTCCTGCCCAGCAGCGTCCAAGCCTTTGCACAAACTGGTCTGTGGGGGACCAGCCCCCTCAACCAAATGGGTCCTAGGGGCGGTTGTGGAATTGGGGGGTAAATTAAAGAGACAAGGCAAAGCATGCAAGGGCTCACCTCAATAGTCTTGACTTCAGGAGCCAGGTCCCCACAGAGAGAGAGAATATATTTCCAACAAAGGCTTACATACACCCTAGGCGTGTGCAAGCCCCACTAATTACAAGTAATCCCATACATAACAAAGTGGGCCGTACCCTAACCCCAAAGGTCCCTGAGGACTTAGGAGGAGTGACCTAAGACCAGGGCTGGGCAGGGCAGGGGGAGTGGCTGTCCTCAGAGCCTAGGGAGCAAAGCACATGTCTGCTCCTACAGTTAAAGCTGCCCACTGGATGGCAACCAGCCGCGTGCTTGTAGGGGGTAACTTTAAAGTAGCGCTACTATGGGAGGACATAGTGGGGGACAATATTAACGATGAGAGTGTGATGGGGCCTCACCTCCAACTCACAGGGTGAAGGCCTCCCTCCACCCCAGAAACCCAGCCTGCCAGGCTTCTTGAGATATGAGGATAAAGAATTCATCCGCTTACGCTCTCTTCCTGTTCTGTTTCCCACAATTCCCCCTTTTGCTTTACGTAAAAATTTCAAAGGAGCCATGGAGGCTACATGGTTTTCTTTCATACGCATGTGATTGCAAGGACAGAAGTCGGACGATGAAGGGCACACTCAGACTGGCACCCAAGTTACTAACGATGCTTTTAATCCAGGCATGAGGGTCAAGTCCCTCCAAGCTATCTACCAATTGTTTAATGACATCAGCACGAAGGGGTGACTTTAACCTGCCCTTAAATGTATTGAAAACGTCCCTCTTTAGCTGAATCACACCTAGAGAAAAGTTCCCCTTAAACTTCTAATTAAAACCTAATTAGGTAAGGTTAGACTGTAAGAATAAAGGGTGACACAAAATTTGCAACGTTCTAGTCCACATTAACCATTAACTAATGTTGAAGTCCATAATCTTGATCTCTTAGCAAATGAACAGGCTGTTGTCATAATCCAGTCACTTTTGCATAAAACGTTCTGTTATGATTGAGCGCCAGCGTGCCCCCAGACAGCATCAGCAAGGGTAGGAATGTCTCGGCTGCAGCATGGCCATTCTTCTGAATCTGCGAGGTCTTCTCGATGGTTTGGGTAACTTCAGCAACATGACAAAGGTCTCTGGGCTGTTTTCTCAGCTCCCAGGTCACAGCATCGGCTGCCTTTCTTCCGGGCCTTGCTGGCTGAGGAGAAATCCACTTATCTCCTTTGACAGTGAAAAGATCAACAAACAGCCCCTCCCTTTGGGCTGTTAGCAACCTGGAGACAGAATCATGGCTAAGATTGGGTGTTTTCTTCATCTTTTCCTTGTCCTTCATCTTTCTCTACACGTAGCTGCCTCCTCCTAAGGGGGTCCATCTGCTTTCTTCTGCAAAAACATAAGTGAGTAGCCCTTCCTACAGGTGATGAACGGACAGGATCCCAAACGTGATTGTCATCCTTTCGGCTCTTCTCAGGATCAACTTTTTCTGTAGAGGTGAAAACGTGTTTATCTGCCTTAATTTTGTTAGAAATTTTTAGTAGGGAGAAAAACAAATTGTTAAAATGAAGTTTGTTTTTTTAAAAATCATTTTATTAGGGGCTCATACAACTCTTACCACAATCCATACACACATCAATTGTGTAAAGCGCATTTGTACATTCATTGCCCTCATTATTCTCAAAAAATGAAGTTTATTAAACATAATTTCTCTTCATCTCCCCTTCTGTTTTAATAATGGAGATTTTCAGGCAGTGTAAGTAAGCTTGATTTTAAACCTGTCAAACTAGTTAGATTTCGTTGTCATGTTAATTTCTGCTCCTTGCTTCAGAGAATCAGGAGAGTGTTAGCTGTCGCAAAAGGCAGACATCAGACTGGGCTGTTGAGTTCTTTTGACACGCACAGGATAATTTGAAAGACTGAAAAATTCTGAATAAACTTGTTCAGCTGTTTTTGACCTAACTTATAAAACAGATCTTTTCCCCATAAGTTTATAAGTATGGTTATAGTATAGTCTTAATTAAGCCGTATTGCCCTTCAGGCCTCTTACACTGGGATTTTACAATTGAGTGCGATTCTCTCGTGGTTAACTTCTCTTCTTCCCTCCATGAGGGGAATTGGGGGGAAGTCAGTGGGCAGGTCTTAGGCCATCATTGACGTCTTAAGGGAGTGACCCCATATCCAGAATTTAAAACCCTTTTTCCTTCAATTTCTAATTCCACGGGAGGATGCTGTTGCTTCTCCACAGCAGCTGGTCCAAAAGCTGACCCCTTGCTACAGAGGGTCGTCAGACTGCTCGGGTGCTCTTTCCTGATAGGCATACATTTTGACCATAGATTTGTAATTGACTTAAGCGATCTTCCTTTTTGATAAACCATGGTACTTCAGATCCAACCACTGCCCTAATTTCTCCTTCATGATCCTGATGGATAACTCCAGTAACAATATGAACACCTTGAGAATTTAGCTTGGACCTTCCTAATAAACGTCCGATAGTTCTTTTAGGCAGCGGAATCCGAGTGCCAGTTTTAATCATTTCTGGTTTGACGACAGCTTTTAGCTTTTCTTCATAACTTTGATGAACACCTCCAGTATCAATTTGAATGCCTCGAGGGCTTAGGTTACATCTCCCTGAACAAAAGCTGTGCTGCTCTTTCAACCAGAGGCGCCTGCTTTTTGGTTTCAACAGACTGCTGTGGGAGCTTTTGAACCTTCCTAGCAAGAGGGCTAGGAAGCTGGGGGACAGGTATGGCCAGCGTTTAAGGATCCCTGTGTTGAGTTCGGTCTGAGCCTAGCCTCCCAGGCTCTGCTGGGTGGAGCTTGAAGCAAGCTCTCCCTAGCTCCCTGCTAGGTAGCGTTTCCTAACAGAACTTTTGTACTGCTGAATCTCCAGTGGCATTTCTGCGCCCAATGATTTCCGTTCCCGCAGCGGGGGCAAAGTCCGGGTTCTTTCCAAGCCACCCTCCGTGGTCCTGGCCCATGCTCTGGTGGAGGCCCCAGCTCGCTTCTCCTGGAGGCTTGGCTGATGGGCCTGCGCTGCCGGCACTCTCTTTGAAAATGACCGCTTTCCCTGCAGCTAGCCCATGTACCTTTAGGTTCGGTGTCATTGGCCACCACAGCGGCTAGGAGGTCTGCCTTGTGTGCCTCAGGCCCCCCTCCCCTGGGCCTGGGAACCAGCCTTGAACAAGTTGAGCCTAAGGTGACCCTGGGCATTCCAGGTATGCACAGGGAGGTCACAGTGACTGTCAAGAAAGAGCTAAGGCTCCCTGTCGCCCTGTCTCACCTGGAAAAGTGGTGATGGAATGGGGACGAGATCCTAGGTCCTCTGGTTCAGCTTGTCTCCACTCTGGGCCTGAAGGCCAGGTCTGGATTAGGCTGCATGGTGCAGGCCTTCAGCCCTGATATTCTGGGTACTCAAGAGCCCTGGAAGAAGTTAGAGCAGGGTGCCCAGGAGGAAGGGCTAGATTAGTGGGGGGAGGGGGCAAGGGGCTGAGGCTGGCATTCCAGGTGGAGCTCCGGGTGTGCACCAGCTCCGGGACTAAGGGGTAACAGGGCCAAGGTTCAGGCAGCCCACCCCAGGGCCAGCTACCCTGGCCCTTGTCCTGGAAATCTTCAGGATGGAGTAACCCAGGTGCCTTTAGGGCCTCCACCTGGACCTGGCATAGATTTCACTCAGCCACCCCAGGCCCAGCGCCGAGGAGGGATGCTCTGTGGGGGCTCCGAGGAGCAGCAGGACAGTCTGCTGAGCAGCTGGGACAGGGAGAGGGTCCCGCCCCCTCACGGAGGGGTGGACCGTGAGCACGGTGACAAGGCAATCAATGAAGCAGGGTCTCCATCCCATCTCCCTGCATTCCTTTTTAGGGACACCCTGAGCACAGCACCGCACCCCCCGTTGCTTTCCGGGACTGTACACAAGTACAGTGGCACACAAGCCATGTCCCCGAGGGTGGGCTTAGAGCAGTGCTGTTCCCCCATCCACAGATTCAGAGAGGGAGCCTCGGGGAGGAGCTGCGTGGGCCCAGCACCAGGGACATGTCACAATGGGTCAACCTCCTGGGAGGGGCCAGTGGGGTCCAAGGCAGAGGTACTGGCAGGGGCTGGGAGGAATTACTGAGGGTGACCATGTCCACACACTCACACTCAGACCCCTGCTCACTGACACACTCAGAGAACACTCCGACAGACACACACCCTCACAGAAACACTTCACAGACACACACCCTGCCACACATACCCTGCCACACATACATATCCACAGAGACACACAGGCACACACACAGGCACTGAAATACACTCACAGGGACACACCCTAGAGACACTCACAGATGCACACACACAAATACTTTACATACCCTGACACACACGCTCCCATCCAGATACGCACTCAGATATGTACTCACAGAGCCACATTACAGACACACACTGACACGCTCACACATACAGACACACTCAAACATACACAAGCTCACACCACAGACAATAGACATACTCAGTGCCCACCCCACCCCCCACACACTGATACACATTCACAGAGACGCTACAGACTCATCATGACACACAGACACAAAACACACACTCACCAGACATACACAGACATAGGACACTCATACACACACATTCACCACACACAGACACACACAGACATACATTCAGGCACACACAGACACGCACACACAGACAAGCAGGTACATCACACCTACAGACTCACAGACACAGACGCACTTTCACATACATACGTGCACACATTGTATGCACATTTGGGGGTGCCTTGCCCCTGAGTCTTAGTCATGTTATCCTCCCTCCTGGCCTCTCCTGGGGCCTCTGACCACCCCCACCACCCTGTCAGGGCCCTCCTGCACCCTCGCCCTGCTCAACAGAGCCTCAGGGGTGCCCCTTGCCATCTCTCACCCCCTGCTGTCTCTCACCCCGGCACCTTTGCCCACGGAGGAGACCCCACTCCCTGAGACCCTCTCTTCTACTGAGACCATCCTCAGGGACCAGTTGAGGGCCATCGCCTCCCAGAGTGGACACTGACCCTCCCTATGGGTCTGCATGTGTAATGGGGGGGCCCACGTGTGTGGGGATGCATCTGAGCATAGGGGCCGCAGGCCGTTCCTGGCCTTCGTGGGGGTCACCTGTGAGACCCCCCCCCCCCGTGGAGCAGAGGGGGCGGGGCGGGGCGGGGCGGAAGCCTGTGGAAGACGCGCAGTCCTGACGCCCACGCTGACCCCATCGTCTCTTACCCCAGGATGGACCCCTTCGCGGACACGCTGTGGCGGCTGCGGGAGACCTTCAGGTCTGGGCGGACGAAGGGGGCCGAGTTCCGGGTCTCACAGCTGGAGGCCCTGGGCCGCTTCCTGCAGGAGAAGAAGACGCTGCTGCAGGAGGCCCTGGCCAAGGACCTGGGCAAGGTGGCTGGGGAGCGTCTGAGGGGTCGTGGCCCGGGGCGTGGTTACGGGCATGATTCGGGGCGTGACCAGAGGAGGTGTGGCTGGCCTGTCCGCCCCCTCCACTCCCAGTTCATCCTCCCTGGATGGGACCTTGCCCTTCCCACAAGTGGCTGCGTCATCTACCCTCTCCATCCCTGGGCCCCTGGGCCGGACCTGCACCCCCATGGCGACTGGCTGTCTCCTCAGTCGGACCCCGTTTACTGAGTGTAGTGTGCGCCCCGCACACTCGCCGATGAGCTCCTCAATTCTCCCAGCCCCGGCGCAGTCCCCACGTCACGGATGCGGAAACTGAGGCTGTAGGAGTGAAGGTATTTCTCCTCCTCCCTCCTCTCACCCCCGAGGGTGCTGACCTCCCACCACCCCTCCGCAGTCCCCGTTAGAGTCGGACATAATGGAGATCATCATTTGCCAGAATGAGATCACCTTGGCTATCAAGAACCTGCCCAGCTGGATGAAGGATGAGCACGTGTCCACCAACCTGGTGAGCCAGGGGCCCTGGTGGGTGTGCTCCGTTGCTAACGGCAACCTCTGCAGTTAGATCCCACCTGCTCTCCCCGAGAAAGAGGCAGTTTCCATAAGATGCGTGGTCTTGGAAACCTTGGGGGCAGTTCTCGGTTTTACAGGGTCGCTCTGAGTCCGGTTTGAGGTTGAGGGGCTTCCGGGTGGATGAGGGCGGGCCAGCATTGGCTGCTGCATGCAGCCTAGGACCCCTGACCACCTGGTGAGTCACTGGAGCTAGTGGGCGTGGGCAGATTGGGGGTATTCCTCATGATGTCATAACCTTCCTGCACCCCAGTTCACGAAGCTGAATTCCAGCTTCATCCGGAAGGAGCCCTTGGGCCTCGTCCTTATCATCAGCCCCTGGAACTACCCCATCCAGCTGACGCTGTTGCCCCTGGTGGGCGCCCTGGCCGCAGGTGAGCAGGGGGTCCTGTAGCCCGCCCCCTTCCCCCTCCTCCCGGCCGCCCCCCCCCAGCCCCCAGCCTTCTGTGCTCCTGCCTCTCCGCCCTCCAGCCTCCTCCTTCCTGTCTGCCTTTGTAGGGAACTGCGTGGTGCTGAAACCTTCCGAGCAGAGCCAGAGCATGGAGAAGGTCCTGGCTGAGGTGCTGCCCCAATACCTGGACCAGGTGAGGGGTCCCTGTGTCTGGCCCTGGTCAGCAGGTGAGGGGTCCCCCTGATCCTGCCACCTCCTATCTAAGTCCACCCACCCTCACTCCCTCCCAGAACTGCTTTGCAGTGGTGCGGGCTGGACCCCAGGAGACGCAGCAGCTGCTGGAGAACAAATTCGACCACATCTTCTTCACAGGTGACAGGGGCTCGGCCAAGCGTTGTGGGAGTACAGCCAGGGACCGGGAGCGTGGGAGACAGCTGAGGAGGGAAGGGAGCAGGGGGCAGGACCTGCCCTAGCCCACAGAGGGGTGGGCTCCCCTCCTGTGTCCCCAGGGAGTCCCCACGTGGGCAAACTGATCATGGCCGCCGCTGCCAAGCACCTGACGCCTGTCACGCTGGAGCTGGGGGGCAAGAACCCCTGCTACGTGGATGATGACTGCGACCCGCAGACCGTGGCCAACCGCGTGGTGTTCTTCCGCTACTTGAACGCCGGCCAGACCTGCGTGGCGCTGGACTACGTCCTGTGCAGCCGCGAGACGCAGGAGCGCCTGCTGCCGGCCATGCAGAGCGCCATCACCCAGTTCTACGGTGAGGACCCCAAGGCGTCCCCGGACCTGGGCCGCATCATCAACCAGAAGCATTTCAAGAGGCTGCAGGGCCTGCTGCGCTGTGGGCGCGTGGCCATCGGGGGTCAGAGCGATGAGACCACGCTCTACATCGGTGAGCCCCTCAAGGGTCGGGGTGCGGGGGACACGGGTGCTTCTGAGTTTGTGGCGAGGACTCCAGACCCTGCCCCTGGCTCTGGACATGCTACACTTGGCCCCTGGTCCCAGGCATCACCGTGCTGAGGGCCCATAGCACGGGGGCCCTGCTCTTGGGGTAGAGGCATCCGGTCCTCTGAGCCTATGGTCCTGGTTCTCAGGGGATGCCGCCGTGAGCCCCTGTGATTCTGGGTGACAGGCCTGTCCCCCGCCAGGGCCCGCTGTCCCTAACAGTACGTCTCCCCGGCACCGGGACTGCTCTGGGTCCAGCCAGGCTAGGGCCCCTCATGCTTCCCCCCTGGTCCCCAGCCCCGCCCCCATTGGCCTCCTGGGTCCCCCAGTCCCGCCCCCTGAGCACGTGCCTGCGGAGGGAAGCTTCTGGGTCCCGCTGAGCGCGCCCTGTGCCACAGCCCCCACGGTGCTGGTGGACGTGCAGGAGACAGAGCCCGTGATGCAGGAGGAGATCTTCGGGCCCATCCTGCCCCTGGTGACCGTGCGGGGCCTGGACGAGGCCGTGGACTTCATCACCCGTCGAGAGAAGCCGCTGGCGCTGTACACCTTCTCCAACAACAGTCAGGTCAGCCGGGGCACAGGGGGCGGAGAGGGCCCGAGGGTGCGACGCCAGAGAGCCCTGGCTACAGCTGGGGCCACGGGGGCCCAGCCCCTCACGGAGCATCTGGCAGGGGACCCCTAGTGTGGCCTGCTCTTTGAGGGACCTGCCCAAAGAGACCCCTCGTTCTAAATCGAGATAAGGCCCTACAGGGACAGAGTGGGCAGTGGGCAGAGATTGGCTGGAGACTGGAGGAGCAGAGTCTGGCTCGGTGCCCTCTAACCTTCAGGCCACCCCCTTGGGTCCCTGCCTCTCCTCCAGGGCACCCCACACATGACCCTGTCTTTGTTTCTGTTTTTTAACGGATTTCTTTTCTTTGTGTGCCTGGTGTTGAGCATATGCACAACAGAACGCTCCCGAGCCGCTGTTTCTCCACAGCCATTTCAGTGGCAATGATGAGCGAGCCGCCATCATGCTCACCCTCCTCCCCAGGAGCACAAACCCACTGTGTCCTCAGGTCCCATGGAGCCCTTCTGGTTGCTCCTGTCAGGACAGTCTCAGAGTAGCCAGTCTCACTGGCATCGAGTCGATGCTGACTCGTTGCGACCTCACAGGACTGGGTAGACCTGCTCTTGTGGGTTTCCCGAGACTGTTGACGGGAGCAGGCAGCCTCATCTTTCTCCAGTGCAGTGGCTGGAGGGCTCAAACTTGTCACCAATGGTGCCACTACCGACCCTCCTGATCTCTACCGGTTGCTGTGTGGTTACGTGTCACCAGTCAGTTATGACCCATAGCGACCCCAGACCTGTGCCGTCCTCACAAGGGTCCTTACAGCTTCGAGCTCATGGTTGCACCCACGGTGTCCATCCATGTCCTTGGGGGCCTCCCTCTTTGTCGCTGTCCTGTCATGTGACCAAACACGATGTCCTTCTCCGGGGACTGGTCTCTACTGATACCGGGTCCAGAGTCCAGAGTCCACGAGATGAGAAGTCTCACCATCCTGGCTTCTAACCCGAGACAGATGTGTGGGTTCTTTTGGCCGTCCGTGGCATTTGGTTAGCAGCCCCATCGTTCCAGCACATCCATGCTTATCTGATATTCTCTAGTTACTCATCCGATATGCTCTGGTTACTGTCCGACTTCCACGTGCATCGCTGGCCACTGGAAAGAGCTCAATGCTCAAGCGAAAAGGTTTTCTCGCCGGAGGGGCTTAGAGGGGTGAGAGAGTGACCTGCGACTCTTCCACCTTCTCTGGGGCCCCCTTCCATGATGTCTGGACCCCCGCTTCCCCCAGGTGGTGGATCAGATGCTGGCATGGACTAGCAGTGGCAGCTTTGCGGGTAATGAGGGTTTTACCTTCCTGACGCTGCCCTCCCTGCCATTTGGAGGCGTGGGTGAGTCCCTGCTTTCCTCACCCCCTCCCCGGACTGCCCCCTCCCCGACCGCTGAGAGCTGACCTGTGTTACCTTGGCCCAGGAAGGTCTATTTTGCCCCAGAATACTGTTCCATTTTTGGCTCTTAAGGCCTCAGTTTCCCTCCCTGTAAAGTGGATCTTGGAATGGCCAGCTCTCTTCAAGGCTCCTACCACCTGGGGGTTTCTTGACCTGGGATGAGGGCTGGGGGAGGGGTTGGCTCCCAGCACCGGCCCTCACCAGTGGCGCCCTTGCAGGCCAGAGCGGGATGGGCAGGTACCACGGCAAGTTCTCCTTCGACACCTTCTCCCACTTCCGCACCTGCATGATTGCCTACCCAGGGCTGGAGAAGCTTCATGAACTACGCTACCCACCCTATTCCCAGAGGAAAAAGAACCTCATCACCTGGGCCCTGAACTCCCAGAGCTGCACCCTTCTCTGATCACCTCCTCACCCTTTTTCCGTGCTACCAGGAGGCAGGCGGCCCACCCCGGAGAATCGACACCCATTCCTCTGGCTTTGTCTGGTCAGATGCCTGACTGGGCAGGACCAGTCTCCTCTCAGACCCAAGTCCACTAGCTCTGTAGCCTCTTGATCGGACCCTCTTCTTGGATATGCCTGGTGATGAGGGGCCCGCCCCGTCCAATTAGCAAGGACTTCCGGTGCCACCTTCTCTAAGTAAACCCCCAGAGCCTAGCAGCTCCCTTCGGGCCGGTTCGGGGAACTGGAGGGGTCTTACGTGAAATGATCTCATCTTAAACCCATATCTAGCCAAACAGTGGTGTCTGCCTCACATGCTGCGTTGACAAGAATTCTGATGCTGTGTGTGGAATTCATAAGAAGCGATTGATTGGTGCTGTCTGCTGTGCACGGGAGATGGGTGTACATATATCAAACTTATCTGTCACCCCTTGTTTTCCACCATCAGGGGGAGGTCAGGCCTGACCGGATCTAAGTCTGGCCTCATCTTCTGATGGACGGGGAACCTGAGGTCTAGACCCAGGACAGGGCTGGATGGAGTGCAAAGAGCAAAGAGGGGCCAGGAGCTTCGTGTTGGACTTTACTGAAGTGGGGGTGCTGCTCCCAATGCCCCCACACATGCTTCCCTTGATTTCTCACTCCTTAGAGCCTTGAGGGGAACTGGGGAAATGGTCTGAGGTTGAGGGAGAATAAGAAGTACAGTCCTTTCACTTCCCTGGGAACCGCTGGGTATTCATGGCCCCCCCCATTCATTAGGTGGGAGTGCCAAAGTCATGGACGGAAGGGCCAGAATGAATTCACCCCATCATACTGAGTGGTCCGTGGCCTGTGTCTAATGGACAATCTCGCTGCCCCTCCTGCCCTGAGAAGAAGCTTCCTCAAGGTAACCACTGGACTAAAGAGAGAGAGAACAGAGAATCCTGGGGTCACTGGTCTGGCTAGTGGGCTCTGTAAACAAGAGAGGGAAGACACAGCTCATTGAAGACACTTAGGCGGGTTGTCTAGAGAAAGAAAACCAGGACATGTATATATGCATGTGTCAGGCAGGGGTCTCCAGAGACACACGTATGGTTATATACATATACTTGAGGATAGGTTTATACCACGAGGAGGAATATAACAGCTAATAAATTAGTCCACACAGCAGTACAGAGGATTCAGTTCAACTTACTTTCCTGGAACAGTTAATATACTGGAAGTCCTTCAACTCACATGGGCTGCTGGGTCCAAGGTCAAGGAAACAGACAGCGGAGTCCTCCCTCAGGAAAGGCAAGCAGAGTCTGCCCACAGGCAGCAGGCAGCGGGGCTGGTCAGCAGCAGTCAGTCACTTGGGAGCTTAGCGGAGCAGACCCTGATGGGATCTCAAACTCAAAACTCACAGCGACAGGATCTACCAGCCTCAAGCTTACTTGATGTATGCACCAGCAGAGTGTGAAACAGGTCTTGAAGGAGCCTCAAGCTCTAGAACAGGATCCACAGGTTGGCTTGGCCCACAGGTAGTGTAGCCCACAGGTTGAGGCAGAGAACGAGCTAAAGCAGCAGCGCTCTGGTCTGATCACCAGGGAGCAAAAGAGCCAGGGGCGGGCCTTACAGAGCCATTTATTTTGTTGCCCTCCAATCAAGCTGCGACCTGGTTAGACTCCGCCCACACGTTCCTGCTGGCCTAGCACGATCGACGTAACTATCACAATGCAAAAGGAAGAGCTTCATATCAAGAAGTCGTTTCCTATCCAGAACGCATCCCGGCCCAGTTCCAGTCAAGGTCCCAGGTCCGATGCTAGCCAGGGTCCCCTCCAGATGCATGCAGCTGCAGGCCGATGATGCCGAAAGGTGAAACAGGGAGGTCACAGGCCGGCGGGGGCAGAGTCATGTGGGCCTAAGGTTGGTGGGGATGCGGCAGGGAGGAGACAGGTTGGTTCCAAAGTCAGTGGCCCCCGTGGGGCCACCCCTGGAGGCAGACAGAGTCCCAGTCAAGGAGGGAGGGGACGGAGACAAGAAAAGTCATCCATACCCCTCTAATAAAAAGGCCACACCCGTTAGGAGGTGGACTGTCCACTGGTGGAAGGTTGGACTCCACCTCCAGCCTGGAGTGTCTAGTGGACATCATCTTTGGACACACTGTGTGTAACCATCACAGACACTTGTTCCCATGGGTTCAGATAAGGGACACAGCTTCCAAGGCAAATAGGGATCCTGAAAGTCATGGAGCAGGAGAGCAATCCCATGATGACCCCTGGCCTGTGGTCAGTACGGCCTTCCCCCTCACTCTCACCTGAGCCCCATACACCTCTCCTGTTCACAGGCAGTTGCATGGGATTTGGGCCGGCTCAGCGGGGTGTGGTTCCTGGCTCTGCCACACTCAGGCTGAGTGACTTAGGGCATGGGCACCATCCTCTCCAAGCCTCAGGGGTACCTGGGGCCTGCTGACCCTGCCAACTCCTTGGGGATCTGTTGCTACTGGAGGAGAGGTGCCTGCTGAGCCTCCCGCACTGCCTTGGTGGGATTCTCTCTGCCACCCCTGGGATCACTTCTATTTCCCCTCTGCCCGAGCCCCACCACTTTTCCGGGGCATGTCACTCTTGCCCACTGAGCGCTGGAGTCTTATGAGGTGCAGAATCCATTACTAAAGACCAAACCAACACCAGACTGACTGCCATCGAGCCGATGCCAGCTCATAGCGAGCCCATAGGATGGGGTAGAACTGTCCCTGTGGGTTTCTGAGACTATTTGCAGTAGAAAGCCTATCTTTCTCCCTTGGGGCAACTGGTGGTTTCGAACTGCTGACCTTGCAGTTATCAGCCCAACTCGCAACCAGGAGGCCACTAGGGCTGCTTTCTGAAGTTCAGAGAGGAGAAACCAAGAAACCGAGCCACCTAATGGTGACCGGGTGGGGGGGCGGAGCAGGAGAGAAGGGAACCAGGGACTGTGGAGAAGAGGGGAGGGGTTGGCTAGGAGGCTGGCTGTCATCTTCAATGACCAGTAGCTTTGATCTTGTGCAGTCGGGCATGGCTTTCCGCCCAGAATCTGTTCTGTGAGATGGGATTTCTGTGGCCTGGCCACTGCTCGTACAAGCCCACGTCACGAACGGTGGTGTCCATTTGTGCAAACTTTCTGTCTTCCTGCCAGACAGACACCTCCTCTGCCTCTTGCTGAGGGGTGGGGGTGGGGGGGCAGTGCTTTTGTTTGTTTGTTTGTTTCGGTTGTGCAATTTTCAGGAGGCAGGATGCACTTCACGGTAACACATATTTTGGAAAAATTAAACTATGCGCAGAGGCGCACAGTGCACGAGGCGGGAGCAGGCTTTGCTATACGGTAAGCTTTTCACTTGGAAATGGTGGTGCTGTGCTCGGCAAGGTTTCAAATCCACCAGCCCACCCCAGTGGGAAGGATGAGGCTGTCTGCTCCCATAAAGAGTCCCTCTCAAACCCACAGGGCAGTTCTACTCTGCCCTATAAGTTCCCTGTGAGTCGGCATCGACTCAGTGGCAGTGAGTGTTTTGTTTTCTGGTTTGGGAATGCTCACGTTCATGATAGGACAACATACACGAGCCAGTAACATGGGCCTTGATTATGGCGCATCCAGACATAAGTATGCTCAGTTATATTGTAGCAGGCCATGATAGATTGTATTGTAGCACATGCACATTAGTTACAGACACACGAGTGACACCTGCAGCAAGCTCAGGTGCTTCCTGCATCTGGTTGTGCCTACTGAGTCCCGCTCTGGGATTGCAGTGCTTTAGAACCGCTTCGGACCACAGCCTGCATGACGTGGTGTGAACAGACCCAATGTGGTGCCCGAGTGTGTCTCGACACCGGAGCCTGGGCCGAGACCCGCTACACGGAGGCCTGGTTGGAACAGGGTTGGACCACCTCCCCTGGCCTCGCCCCTCTCTGCGCTGTACTCTGGGTGCCATCTCTTCAGCCCCTTTCCAGCGCCCCTGCTGGGCTCCTGGCCAAGGACCACACACCCAGCTTTCTTCCTGTTGGGTGGGGCGAAAGGATTTTTTTCTTTAATTTTTTTTCCTATTTGAATTTGGTTACGTTTGTTACTCTTCGAAACAACTTTAGTGGCATACAGTTCGCATCTCATACAGTCCAACAGTTCATTCATATTGACAAGAGCTGCACAGCCATTCCCCACCGTTCATTTGGGGGCACTCTCTTCTTTCTGGTATTCCTCGTCATTCGCTCCCCAAACTCCCCCCGGCGTCTTCTGCCATACCCCCTAGAAACCACCAATCCAGTGACTATCTCGAGAAATTTGCCTAAGAGATTTCATAGACAGAAAAGCATACAAGAAAACCAAAACTCAACAGCAGCAAAATAAGACAGATAAAAGCCTCAATCGAAAAAAAGCAGAATGTATTTTTTAAAAACTAGAACACATTTTAAATGGGTGAAAAGGGAGATCAAACGATACGGTGCTAAAGTTTAACCTGACCACACGTGGACCCTCCAAATGGAATTCGGACTCCCACTGTCACCCACAGCCGTCTGCAAACTGATGTGTGAATTATTTCTGGGGATGGATTTTATGAGACAGACAACCCTGCCCTCAGCCAAAGGTCCTCTGGGTGGGGGCTGTGGGAACCCCTCGGTCTCCATCGGTGGTTCTTAGTCACGTGGGCGGGAGGGACACTGGGGCTCAGAAAGACTAACGGGACTGGTCCTAAGGCTCACAGTGTGTGGCTCGGTCAGAATTCAAACCCAGGTCAGCCTGGCCCGAAGCCCAGAGTCAGGGCAAGCCATTATGTTGCTGGGGCCCAGAGAGTACATTGAACTTCCTGGAGTCACACAGCGAAACCTAGGGCCCCGACTCCTCAAATCCAGCCAGAGTCGGGGTCTGCACCCACCTGCTTCCTCCCGCTACTCCCTGCTGGAGCAGACACTGAAAGCCACTGATTAGGGGAGCATGGTCACATGACCGTCTCCATGGTCACATGACTGCCTACTAGCTGCAAGGGAAGCTGGGAGGCAGATTCTCACTTCTACCCTGAGAAGGGAGAGGATCGAGAGAGGTCACACATCAAACAAGCAAACAAGACGCGTTACCACTGAGTGGATTCCAGCGCCTACTGAGACGGAGCAGAACTGCCCCCTCACAGGTCTCCGGTCTTCACACGAGCAGGCAGCCACGTTCTGTGGAGGAATGGATGGTGGGATGGTGGAGTGCTTAACTGCCGTGCCACAGGGTTCTTAAGAGAGGCAAAGAGGCCACAACATGTGACGTGTCCCTGGTTGTCCCCCTGGACCCAGTCTTAACCAACCCTCTGCTCTCTTGGTCATGCCTGACGGGGCTCCGTCCAAGACAAAGGGCCACTATGAACAGACCAAGACTTTGCCCTGCCTTTTCCAACCTGGCGATGCAGGAACCTCAGAGCGACTCTGGATCCTGAGAGCCTTTACCTATCGCTCTCTGGCCTGTGTACGCACCCCCGTGCCCCCCCCATCTCTGTCCCACCCCCACCCCCCCACCTCCTATTTCCACCCTGTCCTATGTCCTCTCCCCACTCTCCCAGCACCCAGCACGGAGCACTGTGAGAGCAGGGGGCTATCCCTAAGTGGAGCCAGTGTTGAACAGAGTCACGAGCTGTAGGCTGCTCCTGGCCACACACCTCCCTGGGGCACCTGGGCCAAGGGGCCTCTCCTTGTCCAGCAGAGACAGTGTCCAGCCACCAGGAGACTTTAAGTGGTCCCAGGAGCCTGGTGGCCAGAAGCAGGGGTGGGATTCAGCCAATTCACTGGTTTGGCAGAAACCACACCTAATTTTTTGTTGGGCTCAGAGAAGCGGTTGTTGAAATGGCATGTGTAACCAGCGTTCTTCTCTCTCTAAGCTGGGCGGCTAGGCAGCCGCCCACAGTGAAAACCACTCCGTATTCTTTTTATTTAACATTGATCTGGGCAACCTCGCCCTCTAAGCGCCCATAGTCATGTCCACTCTGCATCGGTCTAAAAATCGGAACTATGAACTATTCATTCGTTCTGTAAAACGCGTTCCACTTCTGATGAACTGGCGCAGTTTCATTCCCTCGTGCTTGTTACTACAGTAAGTAAACATAGAACATAAAGAGAAAAGGTGCCGGAAAAACACCCAGAGGGGACACACTGTCATTCACTTCAGCTTTGTGTGACGCCCCAAATCTCAACCGCTATGATGAGTGAATGACGTACTTCCGGTGAGTGTGCCAAGAGCTAAACCTAGTGTCCGAAAATCGCGGTGAGCCGAAGCGGAAAGAGGTTTTTCAAAGATGAACGGCATATGTTCAGAGAAGAGAAGTCGTCTCATTGATTCCAGTCAAACACAAGGACCTTTGTCTAATAGTCGGTGACTATTGACTATGGCCTCCCTCTAGGGCAGTGGTGCTCAACCTTCCTCAGGCCGCAACCCTTTCATACAGCTCCTCATGCTGTGGTGACCCCCAACCATAAAATTAATCTCGTTGCTACTTCATCACTGTCATTTTGCTGCTGTGATGAATCACTGGGTAACCTTGATGAAAGGGTTGTTCCACCCTCCCCCCAAAGGGGTCACGACCCACAGGTTGAGAACCGCTGCTGTAAAGGCATGGGATGCTACTCCTACCTTGAAAAGATGGTTGAGGATAAATCACACCGCCTGTGATGGTGGCACAAAAGCGAAGAATTTTTTTTTTTAAGTGAAGAATATTGCAAGTGAGGATGCCAATCAAGAAAAAACATGGAAGCATCTTAAATAACAGTTTCCTTGGTTTTGCCAGGTATTATTTAATGTTCATTCCTATTTGAGATAGTTAAAGTTTATTGTGCCAACCTGGCCGATAAACACATGGGGGGTTAATTGAAGGGTGGAGGGATACATGGCTCTGTGAGTCTCGCCTTTCTAGTTCTCGGGTCTCTTGCTTTCTGATGGTAGCTGCCTTAGCCAGTTCCCTGCTTCAGCAGTCGGCATCATTGTGTATGTTTTGTGAGATGGAGGAGGACTTTGTGGATTAGTATTGGACATATGGGTTAATGTTAGACTTGTGGGCTTGGGCAGTACTGGGTTGGGATGTTTTCTTGATGTATAAAACTCTCTCTTCTACATGAGTTTCTGTGGATTTGTTTCTCTAAAGTACCCAGACTAACACAGTATTTTAAAAATTTCTTTGTGATGGAGGAGGGGGGAGGAGGAAGGGGAAAAATGAGGAGCTGAAGTAGAAAGAAAATGTTTTGAGAATGACGATGGCAACAATGTACAAATGTGCTCCACCCAATGGATGGATGGATGGATTGTGATAAGATTGTGATAAGAGTATGAGTTCCCAGTAAAATGATTTTTTTTTAAAGAAAAAAGATTTCAAATGAAAAAAAAATTTCTTATAATGCAATCTAGTTTTGCGTATCTCTTTCTTTTCTTTTTTTTTTTTTTAGATCTAGTTCCCTTTATTTCTTTTTTTTAAAAACATTTTATGAGGGGCTCATACAACTGTTATC
>NW_022111317.1:3299516-3300605 GCF_000313985.2 Echinops telfairi
TGTGTCCTTTCAATTTCCTCCCCCCTGCAAGGATAACTGTGTTCCTCCCCTGTAAGGATACCGCAAGGGGCCCCGGTGGCATAGGGGTGACATGTTGAGCGGCTCTACCTGTAAGGTCAGCAGCTACTCCGCAGGAGGAAGGTGGGCCTTTAGACTCCAGTAAAGAGTCACCGTCTGGGCAGCTCCGCCCTGTCTCCATGAGTCAGAAGGGACGCAGTGGCCGTGAGTTTGGTTTTCAGAGGGACACTGTTTCCGTTCCACCCCTTCCTGACCTGCCTGGACTCCTCACAGGAGCGGGAGCAGACCACACACCCGGGACCTCCAGGTGAACCCCAGAGCCAAACCCACCTGCCTGCTGCCTGTGATGACAGCCTGCCCAGAAGCCTTGACCTCGGCTCCATTGCTGAACACCTCTGATCGTGAAAAACCCTCTTTTACCTTGGTCAGTGACCATGGCCTGGGTTGTCCGAGCCCCCCCACCCCCGTCTCCCCTGGCACCGCATTTCTCTAATCAATCTTCTTGCTTGTGGGTGAGCTTGGCTCCTGCCTGGTGATTCTTACTGGGTGAAAGAGAGAACTTCATCTGTGGGGCAACCCCTGCAGTGGGCTGGAGGCCCCAGGGTGCCTGCAGATGCCGGGCCTCTGGCCCTGGGGCTCTGGGGAGCTGAGGGTGTGACTCTGGGAGCGTGAGGTCATCTGAAGGGGTGGGCCCCACGATAGAGGTTGTAGGATGGGGTGTCATTGGTACCAAGCTGAACACACCCTTGGGGCCAAGCAGAGACGTGGGGTATAGGAGGTGGGGGCTGGGCTTCAGGGGGCGTGACAGCCACAGGAGGGGCGGGCAGGAACAGGGGCTTGTCCTGCCAAGTCATTGGACCAGTGGCTTTCCTGGGTCACGCTTTACCATGTCCTAGGTTGCCTGGCTCCTCTCTGGGCACCAGATTCCTGACTACAGTGAAGACGTTGGAACCACTGAGACACACACACACACACACACACACACACACACACACGAGGTGGGATGGAGCATGGGGCTCCAGTTCTGGCTCCCAGCCCCCCTCCCATCTTATAAACACCCACCAAAACGGG
>NW_022111317.1:3300705-3303687 GCF_000313985.2 Echinops telfairi
CAGCTTGGATTCCTCAGGCCCTGGGAAGCTCACCACCGCCACCGCAGCTAGCTCAGCCAGTACACAGGGCCTGCAGGCTCCACCCACACCAGCATGTGCTCGCTGCCGGTGCCCCGGGAGCCCCTGCACCGAGTGGCACACACGAGGTGGGATGGAGCATGGGGCTCCAGTTCTGGCTCCCAGCCCCCCTCCCATCTTATAAACACCCACCAAAACGGGGAAGCTGGCCTCTTGTCAAGAGAAGTGAAACTCCCTGCTGTCACCCTCCTCAGACCTGGGGGGCCCCCACCTCCCGGCAGGAAGTGCTGTGGCCTCTGGAGCCCCTAAAATAGTCAGGTCTGCCGGGCAGTCCTTTCCTGTCTGGGAGGCCTCCGCCAAGTCAGCAGACACCCAGCACCTGTGAGGGTCAGGAGAACAGAGACGGAGGCTCTGACTGACTCCCAGGGCGGGCTCCCAGGACCCCAGCCTGGAGCAACAAAGGACTGAGGAGAGGGGACACAAGGTCTGGACCCTTTCCTCACCCCTGGCTCGGGGTCTTGGCCAGGCTGTTCAACCTCCTAGGTCCTCCGTCTCCATCTGCACTCAGAAGTGGACGATAGTGTTCTCAAGTCCCTGGGCGGCTAAAAGGGAATGAGAGGTTGGAGGTTCACAGCCGCCCCAAGGTGTCTGGGAGGAAAGGCGTGGTGATCTCCTTCTTAAAGCCGATCGTCGACACCCTGTGGGGCACAGTTATCCTCAGGCGTATGGGGGGGTTGCCGTGAGTCGGCCATGGCTCAACAATCACTGGTTTGTTTTAATTTGGGGGGCAGGGAGAGGGTGCTGCAAACAGCTGGAAAGAGGCTACAAGATCCTCAGTGCTGGGTGGCCCCTCATGGAGTCCCTGCCTGCCTCTTTTACTAAGGCCCTGGATCCCAGGAGGGTGAGCTGTTAGGGTAATGGGCCTCACACTTCACCACCCTCCAGCCGCCTGTTCAGTTAGCTCAAGAACAGACACAGGCCCTCGATGGCCCTGTCTAAGCCCAGGCCACTGCCCAGGGAGACAAGCCACAGGGCAGGTCAAGCAGCTGCCAAGGCAGCTAGTGCAGAGGGACTGGTACTGGAGCTGAGGGCTGGGCCTACAGGATAGGGAGCAGAGCCCCAGAGTCTGGCTGACAAGGGGCACCAGTAACTGGACTGGGCAGTGCTGACCCAGCCCTGCCTCTTTCCCTCGGAGGCCCTGAGACTAGAGTCAGTCCTGGAGGGAGGGATAGGTTCTTGGGCTCTAAGGACCAAGGACTTGCCCTTGTCCCTCTCCTACAAGGCAGTGGCGGGAGGGTGGGCTCGGACTGGATGCCTGTTGGTCGGTTCCCATCCCAGCTCTGCGTCTAAGCCTTGGTGCCCTGGCTGAGCCTTCCGGCACAGGGCAGGCAAAGTCATTTGGTCCAACCTATTCCTGACAACAAACTGTAAACCCGAAACCAAAGGAAACTCCCCGCCACCGAGTCAATGTCCACTCATAGTGACACCCTGTGGACCTCTGAGACTAGGACCATTTACGGGAATAGAAAGTCCACTCTTCTCCCTCGGAGCTGCTGGGGGTTTTGAACTGCCAACCCTGCGGATTGCAGCCAACAAGTAACCACTATACCAAGTGTTGGAGAGCTATTAAGCTGGGACCTCAAAGGACCAGCCCTTAGGGACTGGTCCCTCCCAGGGACTGCAAGGACAGAGCATGATGCTGAGTGGGCAGAGGGCATGGAGCAGGGGTGGCCACTGAGACACACACCTTGATGGTGACTCACAGCAGCCTGGCCTGGCCGGAAAGGCCCCATAACCCCTGCTGCCCACCTCTTAGTTAAAGAAGGTGTCCCTGGGTGAACTCAGGCGCAGATCTGACCTGGCCTCCAGGCCCCGCCTGCCCTTGCCAGCACCTGAGCAGGAGGCAGCCTGAACTTGGCTGTTCTCCCTGCAGGCCCAATCCTCCCAGGGGAACAACCATTCCCGCCAGGCCCTGCCCTGCCAATGACTGTCCATGGCTAGGAACCACTGCCCAGCAAGGGGTCTTCGTCCGTGACGGGGAGGCGGGCTTTCCAGTGCCCTGGCCTCAAGGGGGTAGTGGGGAGGTGGAACTTGGAGCGGCGTGAAACAGTGTTTCCACCCTTTGGCTGGACCTTAGCCCACCCCCCACCCCCTACTGGGTGCCTGGCCAAGTGGGCAGAAACTTCCTGCTCAGGGGATTGAAGGACCCATAAATCCCTGCCTGTCTCAGAGGTCAGCCCCAGTGTAAAGCCTCGGAGCTCCGACCTGCACCGGCCAGGTAAGTCCACCCCCAGGGCCCAGCCTGGGGCCCTGCACTGGCTCAGAGGAATATCCGGGAGAGCAGGAACAAGCAGTCACCTGCAGTCCAGGGACTTCTCTGGCTGCCCTCATCATGCTGGCCTCTGTTTGCCCATCTACAAAATGGGCATGCACTCCACTCCCTAGAGGGCACGACCTCTGGTGACTCGGTTTCCCCACATGTCCAGGCCCCTATTCTCAACCAAGGAGAGACTCCTGCAAGCGGCACTCATCTAGCAGGTCCCCCCCACCCAGGGGTGGACCTCAGTGAGCTTTGCACTCTCTACCTCTAGCTGACGCCACGCCGCCGCCACACCTTTGGACAGGCAGACACACACCCCTGCCCAGCTTGGATTCCTCAGGCCCTGGGAAGCTCACCACCGCCACCGCAGCTAGCTCAGCCAGTACACAGGACCTGCAGGCTCCACCCACACCAGCATGTGCTCGCTGCCGGTGCCCCGGGAGCCCCTGCACCGAGTGGCCGTGACCGGAGGCACCCACGGCAATGAGATGTCTGGTGTCTGCCTGGCCCAACACTGGCTTCGGATGCCCCGGGAGCTGCAGAGGCCCAGCTTCTCTGCCACGCCCGTGCTGGCCAACCCAGAGGCCACTGCCGCCTGCCGCCGATACGTGAGCAGAGACCTCAACCGAGCCTTCACCAGCTCT
>NW_022111317.1:3304221-3309984 GCF_000313985.2 Echinops telfairi
ACCAGGCTGGGGGCCATACCGAGCAACACAGCTGGCCAAGGGCAATCAGGGAGCCAGGAGCTGGCCCGGGAGTCCCTGGTCTCTGTCAGCAGTAGTGCAGGGTGGCCGAGGAGGGCTGGAGGGCCAGGGCTCTGGACTTTTAGCCCTGGCACGCTTCAAAGGTGAGTGGGCATTACCCTGGAACGGGAGGGAGGTGACTGGCCAGACTCCAGGGGGTTCCAGGGGAGGACAAGGTGGAGCTCTGAGCAGGCCTCCCCAGGAGCCTCGGGGTCTCACCTCCAGGCAGCAGCATGTAGCTGTCCCCTTCCCCACTAAACTGCTGAAGCCTGAAGCCAACAGGGGCCCTGTCTACCTCGTTCCTGTCACACAGCACCAGGGCCACACCAGAGGACCCCTACGAGGTGAAGAGGGCCCGGGAGCTGAACCAGTTGCTGGGGCCCAAAGCCTCCGGCCGGGCCTTCGACTTCATCCTGGATCTGCACAACACCACGGCCAACATGGGGACCTGCCTCATCGCAGACAGCGTCCACAACGTGTTCACCATGCACCTGTGCCGGCACCTGCAGGTAGCCTGGACCCTGGCATCCCCACCCCCACCCTGGACCATCTGTCCTAAACCAGTTCCCCCCTAGCCTGAGGGACCTGCCCCCTGCAGAGTCCCCTGACCTCTGATAGAGTCCTCCAAGAGGCCAGTGAGACAGGGGTGCCCTGCTTCCTCCATCCCGCCTCTAGCCTCAGTTTCCCCTCCCGAGTAAGTCGAGTCCCTGAGCCGCCCTTCCCTCCTCCAGCTGCAGACCCCCGATATGCCCTGCCGGGTCTTCCTGTACCAGGCTCCGGGAGAGGAGACCTACAGCATTAATTCGGTGGCCAAGAACGGAATGGGTGGGCCACTGGGCTTTGGGGTGTGGGCGGGGCCCGGTGTCGGGGGCGTGGTCATGGAGGGGCGGCTCTCATGGAGGGCAGGGTCTGGAGATCAGGGGCGGAGCTTCTCAAAGGAGGGTGTATGCATAACGGGCTCTGGGATATGGGTGGGGGTCGAGGGTGGGGCGTGGTCAGGGAGGGGCAGCTGTTGTTGAGGGGCGGGGTCTGGAGGCCAGCGGTGGGTGGAGCCTCTCCAAGGAGGGGCGCCTACCTGAGGCTTTGCGGACCCCCCAGCTCTGGAACTGGGCCCCCAGCCCCAGGGCGTGCTGCGGGCTGACCTCCTCTCCAGGATGAGGTCTCTGGTGGGGGCAGTGCTGGACTTCATCGAGCTCTTCAACCAAGGTGGGTGTCACCCCACTCCCCCAGCCCTCAGCACCTGCGGGGAAACAGGCGTGGGGAGGAGAGGGCCTGGTTGGGAGGCAGATGGCCTCACATGCTGCCCCCACCCAGGCACAGCCTTCCCAGCCTTTGAGATGGAAGCCTACCGAACCGTGAGCCACGTGGATTTCCCACGCACGGAGGAAGGGGACCTGGCAGGCACAGTGCACCCTCAACTGCAGGTGTGGAGTGGAAGGGGGTGAGATCCCTGACGTCACTGCCTGGACGTGGGGGCGTTCAGGAAAGTGGGGAACCTGATGTGGGAGTCTCCCTGAGGGCCTCTGCTCCGTCATCCCAGCCCACCCCAGCGCCTGCCTTGCCAGGCCCCTCCTGCCTTCCTCTGGCTCTGGGGGGCCACAGTGATCCGTGGGTACCTGCGGAGGGCGCCAAGGGCACCTGCTGGACAACCTGCCTCCCCCCACCCCCAGAAGACAGAGGGAGGGCGGGATGTGGAGCCCAGCCCATCTGCCCATTCGCCTTACTTTTCATTTGTTTCCTCCTGCGGGGCCTTCCCTTTCTGAACGGTCCTGGGAGGGGGCGGGAGAAGGGTGGGAGAAGCCGGGCAAGGTAGTGGTTTCACGCTGTGCTGCTAACAGAAAGATCAGCAGTTGTAGTCCAGGGGCCGCTTCCCAGGAGGAAGATGAGGCTCTCTGCTCTCATAAAGAGTTACAGGCTTGCAAACCACAGGGGCAGTTCTCTGTCCTGAAGGGTCGTTATGAGTTGTAGTCAACTCGATGGGGGTGAGTTTGGGGGCGGAACAGGCCAACCAACTGCTGTTCTGACTGATGCCACACGGGGCGCTGTTGACGAGGCTCCGTGTGGTCGGGACCTTGTTCCCACTGGGCCTCAGGAGGGAGGTGCCCACGCTGGACACCAAAGCCTTAGCTCCCTAGTCCTGGGCAGTGGGTTCAGGGGGTTCAGAGGTAGCCACCTGGCCCTCCTCATCCAGCTCCAAGGAGCACTCTGTGGGGCCCCCCCCCCCACTCACCTGCTGGTGGGACTCTCAGGTGGGGACCGCGCAGTATCAGAGGTGATGAAGTTCCACAAGGTGATCTTCCATCTCAGGGTTCCCCCCGCCCCCCCCCAAATGGCCACCGCCTCTCCCACCACCCTTGCCCCTCTTCCTGGCAAGCAGACACCCCCACCCCACTGCGCCAGCCTCAGGGTGACACAGATGAGACTGGCTACTGCCCGAGGCTCAATGGAGCTGGCCACTAAAAGAAAGAAACTGCGGGGGAGAGAATGTGATAGTCCAGATTTTTAAAAGCGGACCCAACCAACAATCGTGGCAAAACTCAGAATTGGCTTGGGCTTTTCTGAACTGCCTTTGTTGCGGCTTTGGGTCCTATTGGGCGGCTTTATCTCGCTGGCAACGGCTTTGTGGGACGGGCCAGCACCCTGTCAAGTCAGTGGAGGGTTAAGCCCGCCCACCCACTCTCCTTGGAGGTGGTAAGTAAGAGCAGTCATTTGGGGTGATTTCTCCCAGAATCTAAGAGCACATTTAATAAGTTTTTCTATCATGTTGACCGTGTGCCGGAGACTGGTCTAAGAAGTACCAATGTATCAGCACATTGAACGTAAGCCTCCCGGTGATCAAGGGGATCGAACGTAAGCCTCCGATGATAGAGGAGTCCTCGTGGTCCCTGTTTCACATAGGAGGAGAAAGCTGAGGAACAGAGAGGCAAAGGGACCTACCCAAGGTCACACAGCTAGTTAGGATTTAAACTCAGGCTTCAAAATCTGTGCCCTTCACCGGTGGGTGGGGAGCATTTGTTCATGAGAAGTCTGTCCTCTGGTGTACCCCTCTCTAGGCACCTTCAGACACCCAGTCCCAGATGAAGGAGGGGTGACAGGGTGGGAAGTGAGAGGGAGGGGTGCAGCCAGGCGGGACACAGGGCAGCCCCAGCACCTTGGCCTTCACCTCCCTAACGCCCCCACCCCCCAGGACCGGGACTTTGAGCCGCTGCAGCCCGGGGCACCCATTTTCCAGATGTTCAGCGGCAAAGACGTGCACTATGAGGGGGAGGCCACCGTGTACCCCGTCTTCATCAATGAGGCCGCCTATTATGAGAAGGGCATCGCCTTCATGCAAACAGAGAAGCTCTCCTTTTCCGTGCCTGCCTTGCCCGCACTGACCCCCGCCCCCACCCCAGGACCCTAACCCGCCACAGCTGGGGGCCCTAGGCGCTTCCCACTGAAAGAAGGGGCCGGAGACAAAGTCCCAAGTCCACTGCACCCTTAGCCACCTGCTTTGCAACATATCCCTTGCCACCCCACCCTGGGCCTCAGTTTCCCATTCTATAAAGCCGTGAATGCTCAAGGCTCCAGGGCCGTGTCTTCTGTCCTGCGTGGCTCCTCTCTGGCTGGGAGAAGGGAGGCCTGGCCTTCGGGCTGGCGCTGTGTCCTGGGGTCAGCGGGGGTTCTCTGTGCCCATAGCTGTCCAGAGCACCCGACAGCAGGCCCCATGGTGTGAGGCACACTCAGAGGGCCATCCCAGGCTCCCAAGGGTGGCTATGGCCTAGGGCGGGGCTTCTGCCGCCTACAATTCGGGGCCCAGAGCTTCAGTGTGGGCAAAGCGGGGGCACGTGCTTGTGTGTATGCATTCATGTGTGGGTGCACTCTATTGTGTGTCTGAGTGTTTCTGAGGGCCTTTGCACCTGGGCTCCCTCCAAGGGATCCGAGTGTGGCCGGAAGCCCAGCCCAGAGAGGCCTTTCTGGGCATGTCACCCATGCACATGAACTAACATGTGTGTACAACTGCCAGTGCCCACCAGGACTCAGGGTGAGTCAGGACTGGGGCAAGGAGTGCAGCCCTGCCTCCCCCAGGCCAGCCTGTGCAGCCACCAGGACACAGGGCTGGGACAAAGGGACACCCGCTCTTCTCTCCTACCCACCACTGGGCCCCTCACCCAGCCCCTCCACCAGAACCCCAGGGCACACTTCCTGGCTGGACAGCAGGGAGCGGCTGCTCTCCAGGCACCCCCTCCCACACACCCCTCCTCCACCCTGCCTGCCCATCCGTCTCCCCGAGGCCAGGGCTGCCACGTTGCCACTGGTATTGAGCAGAGAGATGAGAAGGTGTGAAAGATATGGGGGCACCAGGGACGGGCTGGCAGGCAAGATGGATGAGGGGGCAGGGGGCCAGGTGGCGCCTGGGGTGGAAGGGGGCTGGCGGGGCGGGGATGCATGAAAGGTGTGCCTGGTGAGTTGGTGAGCTCACACACATGCACATCTTGCCAACCCATGGATCCCGGCTGGCCCACCCCAATGTCTGAGTGAGGGGCAGTCCCACCCTGATGTCTGAGTGGAGGGGAGCCCCCACCCCGATGTCTGAGTGGGGGGAGCCCCCACCAGCTCCTCACTGCCCCATGTGGACAGTGGGACATGGTGACAGGCCATACCCCCTGGGTGGTCCTGGCCGCTCTTGGGCCTGGATCCACAACCACAGAGCAGTGCCCTCCCCACTGGAGGCGGCCTCCCTCCATGCGGCTGCGTGGGTCTGTGCCAGGGGTCACTCTCTGCCTGTCACAGGCCTCTGAGGGCTGTGACCTGGGACACAGGGGCCTGAACAGCAGACACTCCTGAGCTGGAAGGAGAGGGGTCTGCCCCTGGGCATGGGGCTCAACCCTGGGCCCCTCCTGACACCCCTCAGGTCCCCTCTGGCAGCCCCACGTCCCCAGCACCACACACAGAAAGGTTTGGAGTGGCCATGCTGGTCTTGGGTCTACCTATCCATGGCGCCTCTGCTGATGGGCTGGCCTGAGAGGCTCCTTGGGCCTACGACAGAGCTCAAATGACCGGAGGGCACCCTCCAGCAAGGGGCTGGTGTAGCTTGGGGGAGCCGGCCCCTGCCACACACACACCTAGCTTCTGACCCCATGGGTCCCCTGCACACCTGGCCCAGGCCAGCAGAGGGCTGGCTGGAGGAGGCGCAGGCGCTGTACCAGCTGCAAAAGTGCAGACACCCACCTCAGGGGAGTCAGCCCTCGGTGGCCTCTGTCTCCCTTCTGACCCTGATGGGCCCGTGCAGCACCATCCACTAACAGAGGCCCCCAGCTTCAGGATGAATATGGGGGCGGGCATCTGCTGCCCCTGCTGGACTAGTCTGGGCACCATCCCCCTCATGCCAGACCCTGGAGCAGAAGAGACCGTGCTGCCTGCTCAGGCTCCCCAGCGAGTGTCCACCAGGAGGCTGCTGGCCACCCTGGCCCTGGGTCAGGGGTCTGAGCCCTGGTGAGAGGGTGGTGGTCTCTGCCACTCAGCCCTGATGCTGCTGCCTCCCCACCACCTCCCCGAGGCCCCGCCAGCCATCCTGGAGATGGCCCCCGCCCTGCCCATCGATCCGAATGGCTGGGGGCTCTCTGCTGGGGAGGGGAGGAGCGGGGAGGGGGGTTTTGCAACGTCACACAGTCCCCTCCTGAAGCCAGCCCCTGACAGTGCAGGCTGAGAGGGCAGTTTGGAGGG
>NW_022111317.1:3310084-3321385 GCF_000313985.2 Echinops telfairi
AGCTGTGAGAGCAGGCGTCAGCTGGGTGGTAGCAGAGCTGGGGAGGGGAGGAGAGGGGAGGGGGGTTTTGCAACATCACACAGTCCCCTCCTGGAGCCAGCCCCTGACAGTGCAGGCTGAGAGGGCAGTTTGGAGGGGAGCCTTGCACCCTGGAGCCAGGGTCCCAGCTGTGAGAGCAGGCGTCAGCTGGGTGGTAGCAGAGACCTGGAGACGCCGAGAGGGGCGCACAGTCCTGAGAACGTGCCTCTGGCCCCCGAGTGGGCGTGGAGACCAGGTGGGGTTAGGCAGCCCTCCCGGAGGCAGCTGAGCGGGGGCCTCTCCAGGCCAGGCACTCCCATGTCAGGTAGGGTGAGGCAGCCCCCTGCATGGGCAGGTGGGTGGGGTGGGGCCAACACTGGGCTTGGGGACCATGGAGCCCCCTGGACTGCAAATCCTGGGGAAGGGGTGGGCAGGGGGTCCTCATTCTCGTGGAGAATGAGGGTGGGGCTGGTGGGTGCATGCTGCCCAAGTGCAGGATGAGGGCTCACTGATGGGTGTCAGAGTCAGTTTTGGTAGGGCAGGTGTCGCCATGTAGGACCTTTGGGGCTGTCCCAGCCCCTCCCAGGGACCTGGCCCAACAGCCCCTCAATTCCCTTGCAGACCTCAGCCTCTGGGAGCTGCCTACTCTGGGTGAGCCTCCTAGTCTGGGGACTCTAAGCTTCAGAGGACCTGGGCCGAGAGCCCCCACCCCTGTGTTCCGGGGTGCAGACTGACTAGATGGGTAATGAGGGGCTTGTAGAAAACTCGGGACCCAGGTGCTGGGAAGCCCCCAGCCCAGTGAAGCCATGAGCTTTGTCCCTGGGGGCCCCTACCATGAACCCCTTACCCCTTACCTGTGGGCCGGCATTGGTTACTTAAATGACGGGTAACTACCCATCTGGTGGACTAGGTGGGGGGACTAGTGCATCCAGCCCCGGTCCCTGGGCCACTGGGAGAGCAGCCCTGAAGTGAGCCGCCTCTCTAAGGGACACGCAGAGACACACTCCTGACCACCCTTCAGGCTGCGGACCCCGATGGTGCATGCCAGCCCTTCCCCTTCCCTGGGAGTCCCCTTACCTGTCTGCCTGTCCCTCAGTCCATCCATCTCTCCCACCATCTTACACCCCAAGGCTCAGCCCCGCTGAGCTACTTTGAACTCCTCGTTGGTTTTCAGTAGCAGACTGGGAGCAGAGATGGTGATGATTTTGCACAAGCAAGTCTTGTGGCAAGGTTGCCGGGTTACAGAGGACTAAGGGAGGTCAAGGTTGGACGATGAGGATTGGAGGTCGGTCAGGACAGGTGTTTGAGGTCAGGGGTGACTACCGGGGGTCCTCGCAAAGTCCCCGGCGATGGGCACCACCCCCCCACACACACACACACACACTCACGGGCACCAACAGGTGTCTGGCCATCCTAGCTCACTGCTGTAACAGCTGTGTTGACTGGGCTCACCTGAGTCCTGGCTCGGCTGCTACGGACCCCTTGTGGCAGGTGTATGAAATGACAGCTGAGAACTACAAGGGTTGGTTCCAGGCCACAAGTGTCCCCAAGATGCCTAGGGAAGGGTGTCATACTGGCCCAGCCCCCGCCCTCCGGGAGCTTGCTGGGAAACCAGACCTGACATGGCCACTTCTTTACCCAGGGTTCACTTCGGGGACACAGAAGCCTGCAGGAGGCAGGGCTTCCAGGAGGAAGAGGCTGGGTGGTGAGCCAGGTGGAGGGGTGACACCTCTGTTTCTGTCCTTGCTCCCCAGCTTTTCTCCCTGCCGGCCTCGGGGTGCTCACCCCCTCAGAGACCTGGGAGCCCCAGCTGGGCCTGCCCCTCCCACCGGACACTTGCACCGGCTCCCCTAGGACCCCGGCCTTGGCCGAGCCCAATGGACAGGGCCCCAAGAACCCCCGTGTGTCCACCGTGACGGTGCAGCTGGAGATGAGGGCTCTGTGGGAAGAGTTCAACCAGCTAGGCACAGAAATGATTGTCACCAAGGCGGGCAGGTGTGGACATCACGGGGCAGGGGCGGGGGGCAAGGGAGTGGTGCCAGGCTTAGACTACAGAGTGGCCCCCATTCCCACTGCCCGGCAGGAGGATGTTCCCCACCTTCCAAGTGAAGATTCTGGGCATGGACACACTGGCCGACTATGCCCTGCTCATGGACTTTGTCCCCCTGGATGACAAGAGATACAGGTCTGAGCCGGCCAAGGGGACAAGGGTCTTAGGTGCTGAGACCAGGGGTCTGTCTGAGCAAGGGCGGGATGTGCACTTGATGACAGGAGGGGGGCTGGCATGGGCAGTGGGCTAGCCTGGGGCAGCTGAGTATCCATGGGAACTCGGGGCCTCGAAGCTTCTTCCGCCAGCAGAGCCCAGCCCTGCTTCCCACTTGGTACCCAGAAGGCCCTGCACCAGGCAGGGGTGGGCGGGGGATCAGGGATGCTCACACCTGGCTCCAGGTGGGAGAGGGACACCCTGGCCACCTGGCTCTGCTCCCCAGGTATGCCTTCCACAGCTCAGCCTGGTTGGTGGCCGGTAAGGCTGACCCAGCCACCCCTGGCCGCGTGCACTTCCACCCGGACTCACCAGCCAAGGGCGCACAGTGGATGCGGCAGATTGTGTCCTTCGACAAGCTCAAGCTGACCAACAACCTGCTGGACGACAATGGCCATGTGAGGCCTGGGTGGCAGTGGGGAGAGCGGGCGAGACGGGACATGGGAGATGGCTAGGGCCTTGGGTGCCCAGCACCCTGCCTGCTGGAGGCTGGGCTCAATGTCTGGAATCTTGTCAGTCAAGGGGACCTCGAGGCAGATGGGGCAACAGGGGTGGGCTGTGCTGTCTCACGTGAGGCCCCCCACCCCCCATGTAAATGATCCCCCTGGGCCACATGGTGGGGTTGGCTGGCAGCAGGCAGAGGGACACAGCAAAGGAGGGATTGTGACACTTGCCAAGGAGACAGGGAAGCTGGGAAAAGGAGAAGGGAGGGGGTGGGGGCTGTTCTGTTGGGATCAGTGAGCAAAACACGGGTGGTGGGGGGTGGGGGGGGTGTCTGCGTGTGTCTGACGAAGGAGTTCTTTCAGGCAGAGGGAACAGCAGTGCAAAGACCCTGAGGTCAGAGTCCAGGGAACTGTAAGGAGCCCTCCTTCCCATCCCCACCCCTCCTCTCCCCTCCCTTCTATTCTCCCCGCCCCTCCTGGAGGGGAGAGTGGGAGGGAGGGGCGGTCCCAGAGGCTGCAGAGTCTGTGGGGCATGGAGAGGGCCTGGCTCTTCCTCTGTGGGTGAGGAGAGCTACCGGGGGAGGGAGGCGGGGAGAGGCTTTGAGATGGGGGTGATGGGGGGTAGCCAGGGCTGCTGTGTGCAAAGCAGAAGAGGTGGGGCAAGGGGAAGGGGGAGGCAGAGAGAGCAGCAGGGGGCAGGTGGGGAGGAGTATAGGAGGAGAGGGGAAGAAGAGAACTCAGAGTCCGCCAGCTGGACCTGGAGGTCTGAGGAGAGGGGCTCCCACCACAGGAAGGGTCTACTGTGCCCCTCCTCCCCAGATCATCCTCAACTCCATGCACCGCTACCAGCCCCGTTTCCATGTGGTCTTCATGGACCCCCGCAGAGACAGTGAGCGCTACGCCCAGGAGAACTTCAAGTCTTTCATCTTCCCCGAGACCCAGTTCACGGCCGTGACCGCGTACCAGAACCACCGGGTGGGTGCAGGGGCGGGTCGGCCCCAGGCGCATAGCCCTTCAGCGGGTGGCTCCTGCCCTGTCCTCTGTCAAGGGAGCCCCCTTGTCCTCGCTGGCTCCAGGCTCCCTGGGCCTCCTGATTGGGGTCCAGGGAGGATAGGGTGACTGGATTTGGAGTCCCATGCCTTCTCCTCCTCTCGGGCCGGCCCATTAACACCCGCCCCTCCTCCTCTGCAGATCACCCAGCTGAAAATCGCCAGCAACCCTTTTGCCAAGGGCTTTAGAGACAGTGACCCGGACACCTGGTACCTTCTGACCCTGGCCACCCTCAGAGCCCACCCTCACCTTCTGACCCCCATTCCCTGCTCCGTGCCCTCTGGTCCCCCCTGGGTCCCCCTCCCCGACATGATCTCCTCACATCCCTGTTTGCACACCTCAGGCCTAGGGGCCCCCAGCCCCTGCTCAGCATCCCAGCCCGGACTCGAACTACCCTCAGCCCCTGCCCGCAGAAGGGCCCCAGAGGGCAGGAGCGCGGTAAGTACCCATCCACTGGCACAGCCAGACCAGAGCCTGGTGGGAAAAGACCAGGAAGGGGCTTCCTGCTGCTCAGTGGACCCACTGGGCACCTGTGCAGACAGGACTGGAGGGTGGGGGTGGCAGGCAGAGAGGACAGGACTGGGACGAGATGCTGGGAGCAGAGGTAGGGTGATCAGGCGGGTTTCCTGGAGGAGATGGTTCTGGAACTGGCGTGAGCTTGGTTAGAGAGAAATCCAGGCCGGCGAGAACCAGGACAAAAGCTGGGGTGGGGTGGGGCAGGCTGTGGCAGGCCAAAATGGAAGGGAAGGTCAGAGGTCTGTCTCCTGCCTCAGACCATCTCCTCCCTCAGACGCCAACAGAGCTCCAGCCTCCACGTCAAAGACATCTGCCTGGCTCCACCAGCAGCTGCTGGTCCCCCCTGAGACCCTGCTGGCTCCGACCACCTCCCGGCCCCTCACCTATCAGAGCTTTTACTCAAGAGCCCCAACCCCCCTGGGGGCCCCCAGGGCCCGATCAGCTCCATACCCTCTCCCCAACATCAGGGCTGACAGGGATCAAGGGCGCCTGTCCTTCCCACAAGGGCTGGGGCTCCTGTCCCCCGCAGCTGTATGCCTGGGGCCTGGCCAGGCCCCACAGTGAGAGGGACAGAGGCCTCCTGTCCCAGAGCCACAGCAGCGGAGGGGGACTTGGCCTCCACCCTCCCACTCCCTCCAGCCCCACCTCTGCAGAGATCCTCACTCACCTCTCCCCCTTCTCCTGAGGGCAAGGGAGGTGCCCATTAAAGGGGAAGATGCCAGGCTTGGAATTGCCTCCTGCCCTCCCATCCCTAGGATGGAGGACCCTGCCCCATCCTGCTGTGGGGGTCACCCACTGAGCTTGCTTTCTCCCACACCCCCCCATCATTAAACCATTCCATCTGGTGGACAGAGAGCACTGTCTTCCGGGGTTGGGGACGGAGGGCCTCGGGGACACCAGATGCAGGACAGGCCATCTGTACCCAGGAGGGCAGGTGATGATGGTGCAGTGGCTGACGGTGCCACCGCGGAGTGATAGGGCTGCCCTGAGGGAACCTGGGCCTCTTGATGCCGGTGTCCAGAGGAGGACCAGAAGTCTGCTTGGAGAGGCTCCTGCTCCCCACAAAGCAAGGCACCATCTGCTGCTCCCAGACCAGATAGGGCCCACAGGGCCCACCGGTGTGCCGTGTGCTTTGTGAATCCGACCACGGTCCGAAGCTGGGGAATGTCCTAGGAAAAGTGCCATTGAAACCGACATCTAAGGAGGGGTTACAAATGATGAGGGGGAGGGGAGAGAGGCGCTTTAAGTCCGGGGGAAGCAGAGCAAAGGTTTGGCGGCGGAGTTGCTGACGGCCGAGAGGAAAGGGGGGTCCCCGTGAACCCTGTAAGCGCGGACTCTGCACTTTTGGGGACGCACGAGCCCACGCGGAGAAGGAGGACAAGGGATTCCGGGGGTTTCAGCCTGATCCCACAGCCTGCGGGTCGGAAGGGACAGGTCGGGTGGCTGGAACTTTAATGCGGCTGCAGCAGTTCCGGGAACGCCGGGGCGCTCGCCGGCCCCGCCCCTGCCCTCGGGGCCACGCCCCTCCGGGCCCCATCCCGCCACTTGGATTGGAGGCTGGGTTCTAGTCCCCGCCTCCAGCCACGTCCTCCCAGTCGGTTCCCTCCCAGGCCCCTCCCTCGCCCCGCCTTGCTCGGAGCCCCACGTGTGGGCGGGGCCTCGAGGCGCCTCCGACCGCCGCGTGACACCTGGCTGTCCCGGCCGCGCGCTGGGCGGACATGCTGTCCGACTGTCTGTCCGCCGAGAGCGAGCAGCGCTGCCGCCGGCTGCTAGCGGGGAGCACGGCCCGGTGCCGCGCGCACCCCGCGGCGGCCGCGGTGCTCGTGCCGCTGTGCGTGGTGTGCCAGGCCCCGGCGCTGCTCTACACGCTGCGGTCCCGCCGCCTGGTCGGCAGACACAAGGGCGAAGTCAGGTACTCGGCCGGCCCCGCGGGCAGGCGCCTCCTCCCTGCGGCCCCGGCTTCCGCCTCTCACAGGGGCTCTGTGGGCGCGCGCCCACTGCCGAAGGGCCCGCCACCCCTGCGCCCCCATCCTGAAATGCGCCTGGCGTCGCTGCGCCGTCCCCCCTCGCCTGTCCCCCTGGCCACCTCGGGCTGGGGGTGCCTCCGGGCGGTTTCCCTCCTGCTTACAAGTCAAGTTCCCCGAGGCCCCCTGCTGGCGACGGCGGGGAAACGCAGGTCTGTCCCCGCCCCCTCCCCCGGAGCCGAGTGAGCGCCCCTACCCCACCTCATGATTTCAATGCCAGAGCCAGCGGCGCCCCCGTTGGCAGCATCAGACCTTCAGAGCCGTAGGCCCCTCCTGCTCCAGTCGCTAGGGCCCCATATCCCACCCTGCACGGCCAGGGACTGACCTGGTCCCTCAGGGAGGTCCAACGGACTCTCCAGGAGTTACATGCCCTGCCCACGCCTCACTGCAAACTAGGGCGGAGGCGATGCACACAGTGGGTCTATTGGGCCTCTGATGATGTCATCACCCAGACCCAGACAGAGCCCTTCACCCCAACCTCTCTGTGGCCCTGACAACCCAGCGACCAGCCTCCTGTGTCTGCTCAGTTTCCCAGGTGGCAAGTGTGACCCTGCAGACCAGGATGTGGTACACACGGCCCTGAGGGAGACCCTGGAGGAGCTGGGCCTGGCCGTGCCAGAGAAGTGTGTGTGGGGGATCCTGCACCCCGTGCACGACCGGGTGAGCCCCCAGACCTCAGGCACTCCGACATCTGTTGCCTGACCTTATACCTGCCCTGGGCTGGGAGGTGCCACCCTAGGGACAAGGAGAGGCTGGCAGGGACACCAGCAGCTGCCCAGCACTTACTTATTTGGCACCTCCAGCACCCCTTGGTGGAGCAGTAAGGATGCCTGGTGGCGCAGTGTTTAACACTTGGCTGCTGGCCGGGAGTTCGTGGGTTCAAACCCACCAGCAGCTCTGAGGCAGAATGTAAAGGCGACAGCCTTGGAACCCTGTGGGACAGTTCTCCTCTGTCCTTGTTATAGGCAGACTGCCACCTGATAGCAGTTCGGTGGTTTTTTGACAGGTGTGGGTACGGCGGCTCAGGTTGGCGGAGGTCTTGAATGGTCGCAGGGCAGGCTGTCCTCAGTGGAGGGGACCCCAGAGGCCTAAACTGGTCCAGTGCATGGGTCTGGAGGGAACTCAGGGCCGCGGCTGGGAGACATGGAAAGCAGAGGGGTCCTCTCCCAGGCTCCCCTCTACCAGGCTCAAGGCCCCACCACCCTCTGACAGCCTGCCCTCCTCTTGCCCCAGCAAAAGGCCTCCGTGATGCCCGTGCTGGCCAGCCTGGGACCCCTGGATCCCCAGAACCTCAAACCCAATCTGGACGAGGTGAGCTTGGGGTCCAGGCTGGCCCGGTGGGCAACAGCAGCCCATCCCCTGTCTACCTTCCCTCTGCCTCCTGCCCACAGGTGGATGAGGTGTTTGCACTGCCCCTGGCCCACCTGCTGCAGGCGCAGAATCAGGGCTATACCCACTTCTGCCAAGGAGGTCACTATCGCTACACCATGCCTGTCTTCCTGCATGGGCCACACCGCATCTGGGGACTCACTGCCATTATAACAGAGTTTGTGCTGCAGCTGCTGGCGCCCGGCAGCTACCAGCCCCGCCTGGCTGGCTTCCGAGTGCCCAAGTACTGAGGTCCCACCCGCAGCAGCCCCTTGCTTTTGGCTAGCCAGGTGGATTCTACTCCAGGTCTGAATAAAAAAACCTGTCACCCACTCCTTGACTCTCAGTCCTTTCACACTGGGCACTGACCCTGGGCCAGGTCTGCTGGACAGCTGGCCTCCTGGCTGGCGCCTCCACTCAGTCCTACTGTCACTCCTGGTGTGTGTCTGGGGGGGGTGGGGGGAGTGGAGGGTGGTGGTGGCATTTTTTTAAGCCCTGGTGGCACTGGGGATAAAACACTGGGCTGCTCACTAAAAGGTTGGCAGTTCAAACCTATCAGCAGCTCCTGGGAAGAAAGATGAGGCTGTCTGCTTCCAGCCTTGGAGCAGTTCGACTTGGCCTTATCTGGGGACTACTGTGAGCCGGGCTGGACTAGGTGTCAGTGGGCTTGGCTTGACCTGTGGGGGGAAGTCAGATCCTTGCTGCCAGACTGCTGTCTCATCCCACCACAGGGGTGGGCCTGCTCCCTGCTGCTGGGGACAATGGACAGGCTCCTGTGGGTGGAGTTTGCATCCTACTGATAATGGTCCAGGGACAGGCCAAACCGGCTGTCCCTCTTTCTATAGCGTGTATGTCCCTAGATCACCCCCTCCCATCACTGTAATACCTGTAGCACAACCCTTTCCTGGGACATATGTCTTCACCTGTAATGTGGGGGCTTGCACATCCCCAGAGAGTATAAAAGCTTGGGGAGCATTAAAATTCTCTTTCCTTCCACGTGAATTACCAAGGGGGGCTGAGGTGAGCAATGCTACCATGAAATGTCTGCCTCCATTTATTTCTATATATCTCCTTTATCTCTCATGCTCTCTATAACTTTACTGTAATATTTACTTATTATCACTGTACAATTGCGCCTATCGAACCCATAGTGATTGTGCTAGGATCTGGCTTCTTCTGGCATTGACCCTCTCAGCAGTTAGGGCTGCTCCCCTGCTGACCAAGCCAGGCTCGGGATGGTGGAGACTTGGCCGGGGCTCACTCCCAAGCTTGGACTTGAACTCCGGAGCCCAGACTCCTAGATGCTACACTCTCTCCTCTGGGCCAGGCTGGCCCTGTGCAGTGGCACCAGGGATCCAGAGAAGTGAGGGGAAGTCCTCCTTCCCAACTCCTGGGATTGATTGTAAAGTTCCCATACCTGGACCCTCTATATCTTGTGCGAGGTGCTGAAATGGAGACTGGCCAGATGCTGCTTGGTTCTTTGGGAGACCTGGGGCAAGGGATTTGTATGGTCATCCGTTGCCCAGACAACAGTGTATGGCAAGTGATCAAAAACGTCCACCACTGACTGATTTTGCCCAAAGGGATGGTGATTACAAAATGCAGAGAGGCAGCTTCAGGCATGGCTGGATCCAGGTGCTGGGGTGGGGGCACTCTCCAGTTCTCTGGCTGGCCTCCCATTCAAGGACTCTCTCTATCGAGAGGGGTGAGAGATGAGAGGGTACCGGTTAGAGGGCAGGACTCCGGCAGCCCATCAATAGAAAACAGCTTCTCACTCATCCAGTCACTCTGTCCAGTGCCCTCCTTAGGGACCATTAGGCAGGGTGCTGGGTTGGTGATACATTGTGGACCGGGTCAGTGCCCCTTCCCAGCCTGGGGAAGGAGAGTGGGAGTGGGGGAGACTTCCTGGATTGAGTAGTAAAGGGGCGCATCCAAAGGGCAACAAGGAGGGGCTGCTGGGCAGGTAGGGTCAGCCAAGGCCGCTTATGGGGACTGACCTTGAAACTGAAGCTGAGCAGGGGAAGGCCTGGTCAAGGGGCAGGAGGTGCCGTCCAGGAAGGAGTAGCTGAGCTGTTTGAGGAATCCTAGCAAAGCAATAGAGCCCTGGTATGCATTGGGCTGCTCCCCACAAGGTCAGCAGTTAGAAAACACCAGCTGCTCGGAGGGAGGCAAGGCTTTCTACTCCTGCAGAGTTACACCACCTCTGAAACGCCAACGGGGCAATTCTAGTCTGTCCTGTAGCGTATCGTATCGGGGAGCTTGGGTTTGGGTTTAGCAAAGCAATGGGGAGTGGGGCCAATGCATTGGGCAGGAGCTGGAGAGGTGAGCAGAGCCCGCCCACACAAGGGCCACAGGGCCAAGCCACAGAGAGGGTTTTGTTCCGTTTGTGTGGTGTGTGTGTTGATCTGACTTACAATTTTAAAAGTTTGATCCGACTCGGGGTGGTTGCTGGGGCCTTCCACCCTGCTTCCTGCAGCCTCCCAGGACCTCTCTCCTCTTCACCATGGCCCTGCCCCTCCTTCCCGACAGTCCCCTCCTCCAGTCTGCGCCCCTCTCTCCCAACCCCCACCCTTTTAGACATCTTCTCCTGTATGCCCTCTCCCATCTTCACACCTGCCCCTCCTGCCCTCCCCACAACCCTTTGCCACCTCTGGCCCTCCAGCCTTGGGGGCCACATGATGGTGGTAAAAATAACTCCTGTGAAGGGGGTGTGAAGGGGTGGTGCTAGGTGGGAGAGGGAGGCTCAGCCTCACTGCTGGGAGGGGACCCTGCACGGGATGGGCCACGCCACGTGTCCTGGGTTCTCCCCCTTTCATCTGTCACACTTGCTCACAAGATCTCCCTCCCCCAAGCGCACACCCAGCACCAGCTGCGAACCGGGCGGGTGGAAGCGGCTCTGGGTCCAGTAAGTGATCCAGTCAGGCAGACCCCAACCCACTGGACCCCAGACTGGAGCGCCTCCAATTCCTCCCCAGTCAGTCCAGTGCTGCCCTGACCCTGCGCTGTCTGCAGGTGGCTCTGAGCCGCCCATGTCAGCGTCCCCATGGAGGGCTCGGCGGCTACGGGCTGGCGGCGGCCGCTGCAGCGGGTCAGCATGCAGGAGCACATGGCCATCGACGTGAGCCCCGGCCCCATCCGGCCCATCCGCCTCATCTCCGACTACTTCCCGCACTTCTACCCCTTCGCCGAGCTGGCCCAGCACGGCCCCGGCCCGCGGCCTGCTGCCTCCGGCGCTGAACGCCCGCTGCCTGCTGACCCCGAGCCCGAGGGTGACTCAGATGACAGCGGTAAGCGTGCGCCCAGGAGGGGTCCTGGGGTCCGGCCTGGTTGGGGTGGGTGGGGCTGACCACCCTGCCCTGCTCTCAGCTGGCCTGGGCATGCTGGAGTTCACGCTGCTTTTCGACGCGGACAACAGCGCCCTGCACTGCACTGCCCACCGGGCCAAGGTGAGTGGGGCTGGGGACCCCGGACTGCCTCCCGCTCAGCTGCCGCCCACACCCACGGTCTATTCGCAGGGCCTCAAGCCCCCCGCCGCCGGCTCTGTGGACACCTACGTCAAGGCGAACCTGCTGCCAGGAGCCAGCAAGGTGAGTGTGGCACCTGGGCCCCACCAGCGCCA
>NW_022111317.1:3321489-3333685 GCF_000313985.2 Echinops telfairi
GCGCGTGGGGGCCCTCAATGGGAGGCAGAGTGGGTGCTGACCCACCCCCGGGTCAGCTAAGTGCGCACGCGCGTACAGTGAGGGCCCTGGAGGCTGGGTTGGGGACCAGGAGGTACTGACCGGCCCCTGCCCCACCCCAGGCCAGCCAGCTGCGCACGCGCACCGTGCGGGGCACCCGGGGGCCTGTGTGGGAGGAGACGCTCACCTACCACGGCTTCACCCGCCAGGATGCAGGGCGCAAGACCCTGCGGTGAGGACGGGGCGGCCTTATGGGGTCGGGTGGCACGGGCTGGAAGAGGGAGGGGGCCTGGGTGGGCCAGGCCTGACGGCGGGGACCACCAGGCTGTGTGTGTGTGAGGACCCACGGCTGCGGAGACGCGGGCGGGGTCCCCCCCTGGGGGAGCTGCGCGTGCCCCTGAGGAAGCTGGTGCCCAACCGCGCGCGGAGCTTCGACGTGTGCCTGGAGAAGCGACGACTGGTGAGCGGGGCTGCGGGGCTGGGAGCCTGGGAGAGGGCGCTGCCCCTCACTGAGTCCACTTGGACACTGCTTTTAGATCAAGAGGCCCAAGAGTCTGGACGCTGCCCGCGGCATGTCTCTGTATGAGGAGGTGGGTCGGACGCCTGGGCTGACCTGGGAGCCCTGGTTGGGGCGGGGGCAGGGCGGTGCCCCCAAGGAGGACTAGGCGGCCCGGGGCACAAGTAACAAGGCAGAGGTTGGACTAGGACAGGCTGGGGCCAAGGGCTAGGGCCAGTGGTGCCTACCCCTGCTGGAAGGGATGGGCACAGGGAGATGGAGCAGGGGTGCAGTTCTAGGCAGACCCTCTTGGAAGGAGGAGGGGCAGTAAGGGTGACTGCTGGGTACTGTGGGCCCAGTGGAGACCAGGCCCCACCCTCGGTGGGAATGCAAGGAGAGCCCCCAACCCCAAGGCTAAGGCCAGGGCCCAGGGTCTCTCCAAGGCCCTACTCAGAGGAAGGGCCTGGTGCCTCTGCCCCGTAGGGGAGACACAGATTGCTACAGGCTCAGCTGGTGCTCTTGAGCAACCTGTGGGGCCTACCTCCTGCACCCCACCCCCTGCTACAAGTGCTCACAGCGGGCTCCTCCTCCTTCCCCAGGACAAGGGAGGGGGGACCTCCCAGAACCCCAGGCCTATTTTTTTATGTGGAGCACCAGGGCCAGACTGTAGCAGAAGGCAGGCACTCCGCCTTAGCGTGGAGCCCCCGCCCCCCAGGCTCCCTGACTTGTAGGATGGGGGTCCCCATGGCTCTCTGGTCCCAGATGCCTTCGAAGCCGGGGTCCCTTGGGCGGGGGTGTGGCCAGCCAAGGGGCTGAAGTGGCCCTCACTCGCAGGAGACAGAAGCGGAGGAGGCAGCTGGGGCGGAGCGGGGGCGCATCCTGCTGTCACTCTGCTACAGCTCTCAGAGGGGCGGCCTGCTGGTGGGTGTGCTACGCTGTGCCCACCTCGCCCCCATGGATGCCAACGGCTACTCGGACCCCTTTGTCCGCCTGTGAGTGTGAGCCCGGGGTGGGGCCCACCTTTGCTGGGCCACAGCTGACCTGACCCACACCGCCCTGCGTCAGTCTTCTGCAGCCCAACGTGGGAAAGAAATCCAAGTACAAGACCAGTGTTCGAAAGAAGACCCTGAACCCCGAGTTCAATGAGGTCAGGCTCCCTCTGTAGGGTATGCCCTGGTCCTGCCCAGCCCCTCCTTCCGTCCCAGGACCCCAGGACCTCCTTCCGCTCTCCTCCCTCAGGAATTCTTCTATGGGGGCCCTCGGGAGGAGCTGGCTCAGAAGACGCTGTTGGTGTCTGTGTGGGACTATGACCTGGGCACTGCGGATGACTTCATCGGTGAGTGAGCTGTGGGGGGCTGGGTGGGAGGCCTGAGGAGTGCCCAGGGCCCTCACCCTCACCCCCCACCAGGTGGGGTACAGCTGGGCAGCCATGCCAGTGGGGAGCGCCTGTGGCACTGGCGTGAGTGCCTGGGCCACAGCAACCACCGGCTGGAGCTGTGGCACCCGCTGGACGGCGTGCCCCTCCAACTCAGCGACTAGCCCTGCCCATCACCCCACCCTCCTGCTGGACAAGCAGGCCCAGCCCCTGCTCAGAGCTGCTTCCCTGCCTGCCTCCCTCCCAGCTTGAGACCCACCCGCCACTCAACCCTGATGCAAAAATAAACATCTGCTCCAAACCAAACCAGTCTGTGCTTTCTGCACCACAGCCCCCAGCCCCAACCTGGGGAGGCCTCCCAGGCGCCGGTCAGCACTGCTGAGGGCAGCCTTGGTGATCCACGGGACCCAATGGTGACCTTGGCGGACCCTGTGCCCTGGCCCCAGGGAAAGCCGCAGCAGTGGGGGTGGGGCAGCACCGGGACAGCGACAGGAGCAGCAGCACTTGCTTTATTGTCAGCACCCAGAGGACAGACAGATGGACTGACAGGCTCAGAGGGCGGCTTGCCGGGCCTGGTGCTGCTGGGCAAACTGCTGCATCCGCGCTTCGAGCTCAGGCCGGAAGTGTCGGATCAGGCCCTGGGGGGAGGGGTTGGTGTGAGGATGCTCTGGCCCCCCAGCCCTGGGCACCCACTTCCAAGTGCCCCCCGCCTGCCAGGCTGGCCGCAAGTACCTGCACGGGCCAGGCGGCTCCGTCACCCAGGGCACAAATGGTGTGGCCCTCGATCTGCTTGCTGATCTCCCAGAGGGAGTCGATCTCGGCCGGCCGGGCATCACCCTTGACGAAGCGGGCCATCACCTTGTTCATCCAGTCCACACCTGCAGACATGGGAAGGGGCTGGATGGGCTCCTGAAGGGGCCTGGGGTGAGAGGGTGTGCCTTGGAGGAGCCCTGGAACAGGCCAGGAGGCTACAGCGGCCTGCTCAAGCCCAGGGCCCAGAGTGGGACAGCAGGCAGGCAGGGAGCTCACCCTCACGGCACGGGGTGCACTGGCCACAGCTCTCGTGCTTGTAGAACTCGATGAGGCGGGCGATGGCCTTCACAATGTCCGTCTGGGGGACACAGGGCAGCGAGGAGGTGCGAACTCAGCTCCCAGCAACAACCCTCCTTCCCGTTCCCATCTCCTCCCCACCAACCGCCCAGCTGGCATGGGCACCCCCGGGATTTCAGACAAGCCCAGGGGGAGGCTCGATGCGAGGCCTACCGAGCGGTCCATGACGATGACGGCCGCCGTGCCCAGACCCGTCTGAGCCTGCACCAGCCCGTCGAAGTCCATGAGCACCGTCTCACACACGGACTTCGGGATCAAGGGGGTAGACGAGCCGCCAGGGATCACAGCCAGAAGGTTGTCCCAGCCTCCTGTGACACCCCCTGGAGCCCCAGTCAGTCCCCAGAAAGGTGCCCAGTCAGCGATAAGGCCAGAGCACTGTCCCGAAACACCAGGTATCCCCAACCCCCTGCCGCCTGCCCATCCTCCACTGCATCCCGCCCACCTGCCAGCCCCCCACCGCACCAGCATGCTTCTCGATCAGCTCCTTCAGCGGCACAGACATCTCCTCCTCCACGGTGCACGGGTGGTTGACGTGTCCAGAGATATTGAAGAGTTTGGTGCCCGAGTTGCGCTCACGGCCGAAGCTGGCAAACCAGGCCCCGCCACGGCGGCAGATGGTGGGGGACACAGCCACCGTCTCCACGTTGGCCACGGTGGTGGGGCAGCCGAACACCCCTGCAGGACAAAGGGCAAGACCGGACGGCTGGAGCAGGGTCGCACCGAGACCGCCCGCCTGTTCCCTGCCTGGTCCTGTCCTCTGCTGGACCCTAGTCCAGCAGCAGCAGCAGCAGCAGCAGCAGTGTCTGCCTGCATCGCCCCTATACCCAGCTCCAGGCCGGGCTCTGTGGAGGCGGAGCCAAAGATGAGCTCACAGAACTGGGAGGGGCTCGAGGGCTGAAGCAGGAGGAGGGCTGCAGGGGGCACTGGCCCACGGCCACTGGGGGCTCAGGAACGCCACAGTGGCCCAGTGGGGGCCTGAGGCCAGACCCCAGATTCCACAGGAATGACGGTGGGAAAAAGATGGGGCTTTCTACTCCCATGAAGAGTTAGTCTCGGAGGACAGTTCTGCCCTGTCCTATGAGTCGTCAGGGACACCAGGGCAGTGCGCTTGCTTTGTTTGGGGTGGCAACGAGGGCGGGGCGGGGCAGGCTCACCCACGTCGGCGGGGAAGGGTGGCTTCAGCCGGGGCTTGCCCTGCTTGCCCTCAATCGACTCGATGAGTGCGGTCTCCTCCCCGCAGATGTACGCTCCGGCTCCACGCACCACAAACACGTCAAAGTCGTAGCCGGTGCCACAGGCGTTCTTGCCAATCAGACCTGCCTCGTAGGCCTCTCGGATGGCCACCTGGGGGAGGGTGGGAGGTCACCGACCGGGAGAGCCCAGGTCGGGGAGCCTGGACTTTCAGTGTGCATGTCACCTCTAGAAAAACACTCAGCCAATCATCAGAGCACGTGCTTTGCGGGAGAAAGCGTGTAAAGAAATAACTCGTATTCTCAGCTCGCAGTTGAGGGTGGTTCCCTGAAGGGCGTCTTCTTTCCTACGGTTTTCTGGCTCTGTGAGCACACACATCCACATGGAAAACACTCTCAAGGTTAATTTTTTTGACATGTGATGACAACCAGACCACCACCTACGCCGCCGACTCCCTGCCAGACTGCGCCAGGCCCGTCTTGTAGGCCTCTGCTGCTCGGGGCCGGGTAGAAAGGGGTGTCTGTCTGTCCCTAGACTACAGGCATCACCAGACTAAGGATTCCTAAGCTGCCCCCTTGACCCTTCTGCAGGAAACATGCCCGCCAGTGAGGACCCTCCGCATGAGCCCACCTCAAAAGTCTTCCGGAGGGCCTCCCGCCTGGGGTCTGAGGAAAACAGAACAGAGGCCCAGAGGAAGCAGGTTTGCGGGCCTGGGTCCATTCATGATGAGAAATGACTGCTGGGTGAGTGGGGCAAGCGTGAACCCCTAGCAACCCCCTGCCCACCTGCAGATTGGAGGCCTCGTTGTAGAATTCGCCTCGAATGTAGATGTAGGCCGCTCGGGCGCCCATGGCCCGGCCTCCCACCAGGCAGCCTTCCACCAGCTTGTGGGGGTCATGGCGCATGATCTCTCGGTCCTTGCAGGTGCCCGGTTCCCCCTCATCCGCATTCACCACCAGGTACTTGGGCCTGCAAGGTCAGCAGGTCAGCCAGGCTGCGTGCCCACTGGGGCTGGGCCGTCAACCCCATGACACCCTCACTCCTCCCAAGTATGTACCCTCCAAGGGCCCATCCCTCTATTCCCTCTCACCATGTTCCTGGAGTGTCTGCTGGTTCACTACCAATGGCAGGGAGCTCACTGCGTGTCCCATCTATGGCCACAGAAAAGGCTTCTGTCCTGCTCAGTCCAACTGCGGCTCCCTGTGCTGAGCCCACACTCTGCTCCTGCTCACAAGGAGCCTTCCCCCATGTATGGGTCAACATGCGAGCCCAGTGCTGAGCGATCTCTTTTTAATCCCTGTACAATATTGCCATGCCCACTTGGGAAAACGAAATTCGAGGCTTAACTCTGTCGGAGTCAAAACCCTCAGTGGGCTCTGCTCCTCCATGCGTCCCCACTGAAGCAGAGTAGCGAGACCTACCCGTCCCGTTCACATAAGCCCTGGGAGCATCTTCCCACCTCCATCATCACTGTCTCTAAGGAAGCTGTCCCAAGGCCCAGATGGGCTCCCACAACTACTGGGACTCTCCTGAATGACAGCCCCCCACCTCCGCCCCCGCTCTGCCTTCCCCACACCTGCCATCGGAGGGCTTGTTCATGAAGCTCCACTTGAGGCCAGTGGGGAAGCCGGCGCCACCACGGCCCCGCAAGCCCGACGTCTTGACCTCGCCAAGGATCCAGTCAGGCCCCTTCAGCAGGATCTCTTTGGTCTTGTACCAGTCGCCGCGGCTCTGGGCTCCCTTCAGCCTGGACAGGATGGGGAGGCCAGTGATGGGAGGTCCCGCACTTGGACCCACCAGGCTATGGGCCCCCACTTACCTCCAGTCATGGCGGCCATACAGGTTGGTGAAAATCCGGTCTTCATCCTTCAAGGAGCCGAACGAGGTTTTCTTGGGCGCTGTCTGGGAAAGAGAGTCAGGAGATGGGAGGCAATGGAACTCTGGGGCCATGAGGGGTGTTGCAGATTCTTGGATCCCCCTGCTTAGGAGAGGCTGGGTGGGCTGGGGGAGGGCAGGGTCTTAGGCACGCGGGCCAGGCGCTGTCTATGGCATCCTGCACCACCGCGATTGCATTCCTGGGACCACCTGCAGCAGGATGCCCTCTGCCACTTTAGAGGTGGAAGTGGAGCACAGAGGGAAAGCAGGCGACAGAGCTCACACAGCAGGTGTCAGAATGGGAGCCAGGGAAATCTGGGGCTGATCCCACTGCACCTGCAAGGCCTGGGGAAGGACCGGGCCACAGTTGGTCGGACTCTCCCACTAGACCACACACTGAGCGAAAGCAGGGGCCTTCGCTTAAGATGTATTTATTGATGGGAGAGGTCCCCCGTGGGAGAAAACTGAGGGAGATGGGGACGGAAATACTACAAGACCCAATGGGGTGCACCATGGCTGACGGCACTGGGAGCCTGGCTTGCGTCCCCTTAAAAGCACGTCTCAGCCACTATAGGGCGCAGAGCGACGCTGTTTTCTGCATCTGTAAAACCGGACAACGACCCTCGTGTCTCGTCCTGCAAGGCCGTGGCAAGGAAGGATGGGGACATGGGCGCCACCTGCACGGTCTTTGCGCTAGCCGCGAGCCAGGCCGGGGCTCACCGTGTCGCCGCTGAAACGCACGCACACTCGCGCGGGGCGCGACCCGCCGAGCAGCCGTCGCGCCGCCAGCATCGCGGCGGATAGCAGGGTCACCTCCCGCTGTCACCTTCACGCCTCCGGGCCTGAGAGCCGGCACGGAGGAGACGCGAGGGGGCGCACCGGAAGAGCGTCACGCGCCCTGACGCCGACGCGCCCCCACGCACCCTCGCGTTCTTTCAGCCCGCCTCCCGGGACAGGGAGGGCAGAGGGGCCGGAAGTGGCCCGTCCGGGCGCAGGATTCTGGGAAATGTAGTCTCACTGGCCTCCGTCCGCCTTCCTCCCTCTGCTGGCGGTACCGTGCACCTGCTCTGATGCTGCGGCTTCGGAACTTCTTGGTGTTCCCCTTTCAGGGCGCCAGCCTTTCAAGTCCCCAGTGAATAAACCTCGCTTGTCGTTTCCCACGTTCTACTGGCTCAACATTTCGTGAGCACCTGCTGGGTGCACGCGGGTGCTTGAGGGGAAGAGCCCATGTCCCTGTTGCAATTGGTCTGACCCAGTGGTGGCATGCAGCTGGCTCCCGCGGGTTCCGCAGAAAGGATCCCTAATTTTGTGTTGAGTTCGGAGAACCGGTTGTTAAAATGGCACTCAATCGGGTTCTCTCTAAGGTGGGCGGCTGGGATGTGGCAATCACAAATTTACATTCCTGACTCATTTTTAACTTCCGTCTGCACAACAGCGTATTATAAGCGCCTGTAATGATGTTCATTCGTCCATCGGTATAAAAAAATAAGACGAAACCATGCTTGTAATACCTATTTATCCATTTCATAAAACTCATACTTTTGATGAAATACTACATTGTTATCCCCTTGTCTTTGTTAATTCGTTAGTTAAAAATATAAGAGAAAGAGAAAAACTGCCAAGCAACCAGAGGGTGACACCCTGTCCATCGTTTCAGCTTTGTGCTCTTGCCCCAAATTCCCATGAGGCATTAAGAGCCAATTATGCAATTTCGGAAAGTGTTCAAAGAGCTAAAAATATTGTCAGAACAATGTACATTTAGCAGAAGCAGAGAGGGGTTCTTCCAAAGATGAACATATTCTCTTCAGAGAAGAGAAGTCGCCTAACAGATTCTAATCTATCAAACACAATGACTATTGTCTAATTTGCCTACCTCTAAAGGAATGGGATCCTACTCCTACGGTGGAAAGATGGTTCCGCGTCCTTAAGATGGTTAATCACACAGCAGAGGATGACAGGTCAAGAGCGAAGAATATTGCAAGTGAGAGCACCAGTGAAGAAGCCTTGATCTTTGACGTTTCTACCATTATCACTAAGCTTCTCCTTCCAGCAAAACCTCACGAACCACTCTGTTCGCCTGTGGAATAGGAAAACCAAACCAAAGGAAAACCAGTGTGCCCGGCACCATTCAACGTTCCCACTGCCGCTGTCCACCCTGACCCCATTCACCACGCCACACAGCAGTCTGGCCTCTGCTGCCTGCCAGTGGGGGGACCTCGCCCTCAGCTCTGGGTGCACGCTCAGCATTTCTCTCCGGCTTCAGACCACCAGTCAGAGATCTGGCCACAAGCCCTATGTGCTGCCTGACGGCATTCCTGGTGTCTGGTTAAGACACCAGTCTTCCACCCTTCCCACAGCCATCAGCTCCCCCCTCCCCCCACGATTCCTTCCTTCAAAACCCAAACTAAACTCATCAACTCCAAGTTCCAACTCACAGGGGTTGGGTGGGGGGGCCCCTGGCTCCTTCCCCTGGAGCCACAGCTCTGAGCTTGGACTTGGAGACCCCAAGCCGCGAGAGGACAAATTTCCGCTGGTTTAAGGTGTCTGCTTGAGGTGCTTCGGTTAGAGCAGCGCTTGATTGCTAAGACAGGCCGTGAATCCAGTGACCGGCGTCCGTCCAGTACAGGAGACCGAAGGGCAAAGTTGGAGACAGAGAACATTTCCATGTGAAGAGGAAATGGAGGGGAGAGTGATTGGTGCCACAGCTGGGGACCTCCCGAGGCCACCAGAAACTGGAGGAGCCAGGACGGACAGACGCCGGGCCTCCAGAACTGTGGTACTCACCCATCCTTTTTGTAATCACTGTTACAGCAACACGAACACGGATAGTAACAGGAGTATAGAGGTGTGTCAGCGCTGGCTGGCGTTTGCAGTTTCGCTCCCTGGAAGCAGACCCGCACGCAGAGAGACCCAGCAGCCCTTCCTGCTTGTCCTTGGTCTGATCTCAAGTCCTCCTTGGAGCCTCACCCACTCCTCCTTCCACCCTCTTCTCCCAGCACAGCCCTTGATGACTATGTGGGTTGACAGACACCAGGAAGAGTTTACACCCGCGGTTCTCAACCCGTGGGTTGCAACCCCTTTGGGGGGTCGAACGACCCTTTCACAGGGGTCACCTGATTCATCACAGTAGCAAAATGGCAGTGATGAAGTAGCAACGACAAGAATGTGAGGGTTGGGGGGGTCACACCCCACGAGGACCTGTATGAAAGGGTCTCCGCATGAGGAAGGTGGAGAACCAGTGGTGTACACACTGCTTCCGCGAATTCCAAGCCCTTAGAAACCTGAGACTCATCTTCCCCACCCCTGCAGGGTTCTGTTTTCAGAAAGGCTCACTCCCCTCCTGTAAATTAGTGAAAGGCAAGCTCAGCTGAGCTTTTCTTGTTAGAAACAGGTTGAACTGTTGATACTCTGTTACATTATCTTTCCCCAGGGGCCGCACCTTTCAAAGACAATTTCTTCCCAACGGGCAAGACCCAGAAGCGTAGGTCATGACACCCTCACTGAGATTTATGGTTTCCTTCCTCCAACATCCAGGGAGCCCTGGTGGTGTAGTGGTTACAAGTTGGGCTGTGATCCACATGCTTGGCTAGTTCAAAACCACCAGCAGCTCCTCAAGAGAAAGAGCAGAAACAGTGAGCAAGTGTCAAAATCCCCTTTGGACTTTATTTATAAGTGGCTTTCAATCAACTGTTCCTTCCCCTGGGGTGAAAGGGAAAAAACCCTCAATAAATAGCAATTTTTAAAAAAAAGAGAGAGAGAAAGACAGAGCTTTCTACTCCTGTAGACAGGAGTACAGTCTTGGAAACCCACAGTGGGTCAGTATGAGTCAGCATGGACTCAGTGGCAGCAAGTTTTTGGTTGGTCCTTGAGATAGTTTATTGTGCCAGCCTGGCCGATAAACACAAGTGGGATTGACTGAGGGGCAGAGAGAGAAATGGCTTGGTGAGTCTTGCCTTTCTTGTCTCTCGCTCTTTGATCATCGGGCCAGTGTGCGGCTGCCTTGCTTGTCCTGTGCCTCAATTTAAAGGCTGCACTGCCTGTGGGACGCCTAGCCTGTGGACTGTGTCGCTGTAAGTTGAGGTCCCTTTAAGACGTCGCTGGAGCTGGGGACTGGCAGTTGGTGACCTGGCTGGCAGTTGGTGACCTGCCTTGTGATTGGCTGCTGTGCTGACATAGCCTAGCTCTCTCTATAAATAGAGGAAGATCTGGCAGCAGACTGGACTGGAAGGACTGCTAGTCTCTCACAACTCTCTCTAACGGGAGTGAGTTGTATTGAGCCATTTGTAGTGCTTTATAAACTGTTTATTTCTTGTATTACATATTTATCTGTATATGATTTAACAGTTCATTTCTTGTGTTATATATCTAATTATCTTTATAAATAAATATATTAAATTATCAGCAATTTGGTTTTATCTCTCTAGAGAACCCTGTCTGACACAGTCCTCCATCAGTCAGCCTCCGTTCCCCTGACTCCAGTCAGCCGCTCACCTCTTCAGGGGTCTCTACCAGGTGGGCTGACTTAATTGAAAGCTGTCCCCTCTCTCGGTGCCCATTTCAATTAGAACCCAGAGGGCTGGCTCTAGGGTAGGGCTCCCTCCCTCTGCTGTCATGGGGGAAGGTCCTTGGCTCTTTCTCTCCATGTCTGTGAGTCCCGCGTCCTTTGGAGAGCTCCGTGTGCTTTGGCATCAATCCTCCCTGTGTCTAGGAGGTTCTCGGCCCAGTGACCCTGGGTCCAAAAGATGGTGCCCTGCTCCCAGCCCGTCTTCCTTGGTGGCAATCAGTTCTTCTCTCTCTCCGTGTATCCCTTCATTGACCTGGACAAGCCGATTCTAAAATGTGTTTAGAAGAACAAAGGACCTATTCTGTACATTGTCCTATAAATAAAATAACACAGGATGTGGTCTTTTGTGTCTGGCTTCTATCGGGCAGTATAATGTTCTCCAGGGTCATTCGTGTTGTGGCATGAATCAAGACTTGAAGGCGAATCTTTCTCTGTTCTGTTCCTGCTCATCCGTGTATGTATGCCTCCCTGTCCTCTCTGCCTTTTGATAACTCAGAAACGGTTACGTAGCGAACTCACGGGCTCAGATAGGGTCTAATTTGCATTAAAAAGAACAGGATTCCAAACTCACTGTATGTGCATGTGCGCACGCATGCATAATTCAATTCACAATGCATGAAGAACTGCGTGACGTTTTCTACCAGCCTCAGAATCCCATAGGGCCACGACTACTTAGCTCTTCTCTTTGAGGCAGCCACTAGGGCCTACCTGGGCTCAGGAGAGGGCACACAGGTGCCACTTCTTGTTGGGAGTGACATCAGGTTATTTGTTGTTGTGAGGTGCTACGGGGTCACTTACACACAACAGAATGAAACACTGCCCAGTCCTGCAGCACCCTCACCGTCGGCCCTCTGCCTGAGCCTGGTGTTGCAGACTCTATGCCAATCCGTCTCATTGAGGGCCTCTCTGTCCTTTGCTGCCCCTTTAGCAAGCCTGATGTCCTTCTCACGGGTCTCTCCTGACAGCATGCCCAAAATATGTATCGTGAAGTCTCGCCATCCTTGCCTCTAAGGAGCACTCTGGCCACGCTTCTTCCAAGACTGTCTGGCTTGTCCTTTTGGCGGTCCATGGTGCTTTGAGTACTCTTCTCCAGCACCACAACGCAAATGCCCGGTTCTTCTTCAGTCTCCTTAGGCAGCGTCCACTTCTCACGTGCACATAAAGCAATGGAAAGTACCATGGCTTGGGTCAATTCCACAGTCAGCTTCTTTTTAAAAAACGTAATGAACCAGAAGAGACTTCTTCCATTGAATGTTTGCATCCAGTGGGTACAAATCATTGTACTCCAACCATTGGGGCTGAAATGATTAATAGCAATATGAGTGTGTTAGTCTGGGTAGACCAGAGAAACAAACCATGGACACACATCTGTGTATAAGAAAGAGTTTTATATACAAGAGGAATTGGACATGGATAAAACACCCCAGACCAGTCCAGATCAAGTCTACAAGTCTGATGTTAGACCATCTGTCCGATACCAATCTATCAAGTCCTCTTCAGACTCATGAAACACATACAATGACGCTGAATGCAGGACGATCACAGGCCAGTGGGTAGAAAGTCTTTG
>NW_022111317.1:3335349-3341006 GCF_000313985.2 Echinops telfairi
GGCTTTCCTTGCGTGTGTTTTGTGAGATGGAGGAGGACTTTGTAGATTGGTGTTGGACATTTGGGTTGATGTTGGACTTGTGGGCTTGGGCAGCACTGGGTTGGGATGTTTTCTTAATGTGCAGTTACCCTTTATATAGAACTCCTTATACACGAGTTTCTGTGGATTTGTTTCTCTAAAGTACCCAGACTAACACAGAAAACTGTAACACATTGTGCTGTCCTTATGGAAATTGCTGAATGTGGGCTCTGGTTTTGAGGAACCAATGAAGCGATTGTTTCCCCACACAATCTACAGGATTTGATTTAATGTGTTGCTTGGCTTAATCCATTTCAAGCAGGTCTCGATTTCAGATGCAATGACACGAGGAAGAGTAGCCCATCGTACGTCGGGAACCACGCGCAGACTTAGTGAGAAAAGTGGGTCCACTCTTTTCAGAGAACTAAGTGTAGCTCGGAATTTCAGTTTGTCTCTAAGTCCCACTCCTGCTACTTCTCACTCAGATTAGCTACGCTGCAAGAGAAGCCATCTCCACCGGATGGAAACCCGCTGAGTGATTTATCACATTCGCCAGCTCATGAAACCGTACTGGTGAAAAAAACATCGCAAATCAAGGACTTCACACACCGGTGTGTGCATCACGTAAATTCACGATTGGTGTGACGTTTGAAAGTGGCGTTTTCTGAGAGCCAGCCCCGTGACAAGGCTGCCAACACGTGAGGGTGTTGCCAAGGCATGCTTGACGGGAAGTTGTGGAACATCACGAATTTGCCACCTCCACACCCTGTGCCGCGCTGTCACTCAATCCTGTGGTACGCAGTGCGGTACCTTGCTGTCTGAAGCAGTTGATTTCCCTGCCCTCCAACTGTTCAGTGACTCGACACATGCTTTCCACGTCCACTCACCGGCAGGCAGCTCCGGGCAAGGGGCGAGGATGAACATGTCTTTCTAATGCACGGCGGGGAAGCGCACGCTGTAAGGAGAGGCACAAGCCTGGAGCTGTTCATTCAGGCTTCATAGATGCCTACTGCAATAGACCACACACACACACACACACACGCACGCACGCACGCACACACACACATACACACACACTCTGAAAGCACCACCAACAAAGTGCAAACACGCAAGGTTGCCTTCACGTGGGTTCTGGGGACGCATATGTTGCAACATGTTCAGGAAAGGGGTTCCAGCTCGCTGAGATTCCACCGTGAATGGAAAGATGTGCAGTGGCAGTAGAGGAATCTCCGAGCTGGCAGGGGTCTCCATGCAGTTCCTTCAGCTCCAGGGCTCTGACTGTCATCAGCCTGTCTCCACGTATTTTCTCCACAGGGATGTCTCACGGGGAGTCAGCTGCAACGTCTCCCCTGGTGTGAGCAGAGAGAGAGTCTCCCGTCTCCAGGGAGGAAGACAGGAGTTCTCAGAATCCTCAGGAGAAGGCCACATCCACACAGAGGTCTCATTGGGTATATCCCGATTGACAGGCTAGACTCCGCCCCTACAATCTGAATCCGCAAATCGACACCAGATTATGTAACTACCACACATGATAGCATTTGTGATGAAACAAGCATCAAAATTGGAGCCCGGAAAAGGAAAAAAAATTTTAAATGAACCCTGAGTCTTTTCAAACAACACTGGTGCAAGTCCATTTTTCATTGTGTGCCCTTTTGAGACGTTTACATTGACCATGACACTACATTCACAGACGCTGGGCAGTCCCAGTCCCATCATCCCTGTCAACCTGAGGGTATTAAGAGTGGAGGGGTGGAGTCCAGCCTGTCCATCGGGTCACAGCCTGAGGATGCCTCCTGGTGGGCGTGGCCTTCTCATGAGGATTCTGGGAACTTCCTCTCTTCTCCCTGGAGGTGGTTCACACGCTCTCTCTGCTTCACCTTCCTGGTGACAAGCCACGTGGAGCCACGCTGATGGCAGCCAGAAGCCTGGAGAGGCATCCACCGCCACTGGCTCCACAGGACCTTCCACCCACCAGCCTGTGGTCTTCCTGCATTCCGCATCCTTGCATGGCTGCGTGAGTCCTAAAAGGAAATTACGGACTAGTATCTAACATACAGGCTAATACCAGACTTATGGACTTGATCTGGACTGGGCTGGGATGTTTTCTCAATATTCAATTGCTCTTGGATATCAAGCTCTGTCTTAACACATTTGAGTGTCTCTGGATTTGTTTCTGTAGTCAACCCGGCCTCACACAGACGCCTTCTCATTGTTGTAGAAAATGTGAGAGATTTTGTGTGCGTGTGTGTGAGATTCTTTTGCAGAAAATTCAGTAAACAGTAAACATCTCAGGACCTGCCATCATCAAAAATTTTGTAATCCAGTTCGGCCGGTGCTCTGCCATGGCATATGCTCTCAAACACTAGTCAGACGGTCACATTTTAAGACACGTTGGGTCAGGGACAGCTGCATAGCTAAGGCATACACACAAGAGCACAAGGGAGTTTCAGACATGTTGTGGGGAAATTATCTTCTAATTCCACTTTTTGGTAAACGCTTCTAAGTTTCTTCACATGCACCTGACTCACATCCCCCATTCACACGCACGAGCAGTCAAAAAGGCTGCTATAACCCATAGCAACCCTAGAACCACAGAGCCAAACACGGCCTGGTCCTGCGCCAGGGTCACAAATGCTGTTCGGTGTGGCAGCCATTGTGCCAATCCATCTCCTTGAGCCTCTCCCTCCTCGTCAAAGACCCTGTACTTTACCAAGCCTGAGGTCCCTTTCCGGGGACTCGTCCGGACCACGTGAGATGCAAACTCACCATCCTGCTTCTAAGCAGCCCGAGGCTGCACTTCTTATAACACTGATGTGTTGGTTCTTCTGACAGGCCATGCACAGCACCCTTCCCCAGGACCACCCTTCCAAGCCACCCATCCCGCTTCCTTATTCTGAAGCGACGGGAACACGCCAAGGCTTGGGTCAGGGGCACCCGAGTCCTCACCGCGGCCGTCTTGCTTTGCAACACTCTGAAGAGGTCTTGTGCAGTAGATTCGCCCAATGCAGCACATCCTTTGGTCTCTTGACTGCTGTTCCCGTGAGCCTTGATTGTGGACCTCAGCAAGGTGACACCCCTGACCACGTCTGTCCTCATTGACGGTGCTGCTGTCTGTCGGGCCTGTTGTGAGGACTTGGGTGTTCCTTGAGGTTCGGTCCACAGTGAAGGCTGCCAAGGAGAGGGTGCCACAGACTTTAAAACCTCAGCTCTCAAAAGCCCATCTCATCAGGGACCGACCCAGGGGTTCCTTCTCCCGATTCTTTCAGGACTGCCCCGACAGGGGGGTAGCTCGGGGCTCTGCTCCCAGCTATGAGAGCCCATGGGAAGCCAAGCTCCTGGTTTACAGTCCTTGGAAGCCTGGTCACCAGCATTGCCCTGAAGCCCAAGGCATGGCAGGTTGGGACTTGGCTGCAGCCTGAGTCACAGGCTCCTATGGTTTCCAGCCCAGGGATTTGCTGGGACAGGCCACCAGCGACAGGAGCCAGAGGCAGCTCTGTCCACACGCACTTTACACTGGGATGTTCTGACGAGAAGCCCAGGCTGCTGTTGCCCCGGTGCCCATGGCCCCATGTCCATTCCCTGGGGATCCCAGGACCAAATCAGGGCCAGGAATTGTTGCTGGAAGGACACATGGGCTCCTGCCTTCTACCTTTGAGCTGCCCCTCCATCCAGTTTCAGACTGCCCAGAAAAAGGCAAGGTGGCACAGAGAGAGTCTGTGTCTCCTCCACCTGAGACCCCCTTGAGTCCTCTTGAATCCCCCGGAGGTCCTTGATTTAATCACCTTGGTAAAGACAAGGTTTTCCATTGAGGCCATGTCCATGGGTTCCAGGAGCCCTGGGGATGTAGTGATTATACGTTGGGCTGCTAACTCTGAGGTCAGCAGTTCAAAACCACCAGCCAGCTCCTCGGGAGAAAGATGAGGCTTTCAACCCCTGTAAAGCAGTAGTCTTGGAAAACCCCAGGGGCTGTTCCAGGGTCACTAGGAGTCAGAGTTGACTCCATGCAGTGAAAGTTTTTTGGTTTGGTTTTGTCATAGGTTCTTGGAAGTGGACTTTTGGGGGGAGGGAGGATGTGGGCACCATTCACATCGGTCAACTCACTGGATCAGAGCGTCCCATCTGGCTCTGCTGGTCTGCTAAGGGGCCTAGAATGTGTCGTTGTTTGCCCCTAGCCTGAGCAATATTAAAAAAAACAACCCAAACTCACTGTCATTGAGTCAATGCTGTCCCAGAGCAACCCTGTAGGACAGGGTAGTGCTGCCCTGTGAGTTGAGATTAAAACTCGTTACAGGAATAGAAAGTCTCCTCTTTTTCTGGAAGAGCTGCTGGTGGTTTTGAACTACTGACCTTGCGGTTAGCAGCCCAATGCATGATCCACTATGCCACCCGAGCCCTTTGAGCAGTACTAGGCTCTTATAAAGGAGGCCGAGTTCACCATCTCCCCATCACTCTGTGCTCCAGAATGAGTTGACCACAGGGCTATACATTGTACTCTGCTGTGTGTGTGTGTGTGTGTGTGTGTGTGTGTGTAGCTGATGAGTTCCTGTCCTTGTTAAGTGCCTTCTGGGCCGTTCCCCCTCCTAGTGACCCCGGGTCCAACAGAACGGACCATGGCTCAGACACCATCCTCTCCATCCTCACCATGTTCTTGTGCTGGGCCCCAGTGGTGCAGCACTGTGCCCGTCCACCGGGTCCAGGCCCTCCAGTGGGTGCCTCATTCTTCCTATCCAACCGTGATGGCGGACAGTGATGCCAGGAGTGACAGCCTGGTCCCACTTGAGCAAGTCCCTGCCACCAGGCTGCCCAGGCCCGCTGCCAGCGGGTCTACAGCAGTGAGCAGAACGGCTCCATGGTTTCCAGACGGCACAGGAAGGAAGGCAACAGACTTAAAGCATTCGGCTTGTCCAAGTACCCTCCAAAGACTGAAGTTGTCGGGGAGCTCTTGCTTGGATCCGCAATCAATACTCCGAGCAGCAGCAGCCAAGAGGTCAAATGCCGATTTGCATGAGGCAAATCTGCAGCACAAAACCTCTTGCAGAGCGCTGGGGAGCAGGCGCAGTCGCACCGGGGACTAAGGTGTCCCTGGCCCAAGTCATGGTGTTTTCCATCGCCTCACAGCATGTGGGAGCTTGGATAAGGCAGACTGCAGGGGCATGGATGCGTCTCAGTGAGGGTGCCGGAGAAGGCTCTTGAAGGTCGTGCGGGCGGCAAGAACCAGCGGATCTGTCTTGGAAGCGGGGCGGCCCGTGCCACTCCCTGGAAGGGAGGATGGCGAGACTTCATTGCAGGTACCTTGGACACAGGATCAGGAGAGACCAGTCCCTGGGGAAGGACCTCATGCTGGGCAAAGTAGAGGGTCATTGAGAAGGAAGAAGGCCCCAAGGAGGATTTGATCTTTGATGGCGGGTTGACAAGTAGCAGTTGTGAGGATGGTATGGAACCGGCAGTCTCCCGGTGTTTTACGCGGGGCTGTTATGGGTCGGAACCCACGTGATGGCACTGGCAAGAACCACGTCCCTGTAGCTGTGACTTGAGAGCCCGTCAGTGGTCACTTTAGACACCACCCTCCGTGGTGACGTCAGTCCAGCCTGCAGCCCCGTCCATTCACCAATGCCACTTCCCCGGTTCCCGGGGGTTAA
>NW_022111317.1:3341712-3354018 GCF_000313985.2 Echinops telfairi
CCCTGACAGGCAGCCCCAGGCCAGAGAGCATATTCCCAGAATCCTCCAGGTTTGGGCCACGTGGGGCCTCTCTCCCGTTGTTTTTTTTAATCCTCTTCCTGTTTTTGAACACAGCCTGGATCCATTTCCAAAAAGCCGCTCCACCTGTTCAAGCCCCGCCCAGTCCCTCATTCCCGCCAGACAGCAGGAGGTCCCAGAGCCCCAACCACAAACAAGGCTCACAGCCAACTTCTCAGACAACTTTTATTGCTCCAGGAAAGGGAGGAGAAGGAGCCCGGGGGCACCGCAGGTTACACACTCAGGTGCTAACCTGAAAACTCAGCGGTTCAAACCCACCAGCTCCCCAAAGGGAGAAAGATGGGGCAGTCGGGTTTCCATAAAGATTGACAGCCTGAGAAACCCGGGAGCAGTTCTGCCCTCTTGGACGGGGGTCCCTTCGAAGGGGAAGTGTCTTGACAGCACTGGCTGGTGGTGGGCCAGGAAAGGCAGGCAGGTGGCCCCCACGGCCACCCAAGGCTCCCACGGCCCTCACTGTTTCCCGTTGCCGTTGATGGGGAGGTTGGCGTGCTCCGGGGAGGCCAGGAAGGCCTTGAGCTTGGGCCGTGCGCTGAGCCGTGCCACGTAGGCGGAGAGCAGGGGGAAGGCGTCCAGGCAGCTGGGAGCCAGCACTTGGTGGATCAGCAGCAGGTCCAGCAGGTTGTAGTCGGCAAAGGAGATCTGAGGAGCAGTTGGCACAAAGGCCAGGGGCTTCAGGGGGCGGAAAGGCCAGGGGGCTTCAGTGGGCAGAGGGAAGAGGAGCTGGATTCAGTGGGCAGAGGGGCCAGAGGGCTTCAGCAGTGGAGCCGACTGGCTGGGTCAGCATCCACCTTGACTGGCTCTCAAGGCCACCACACCTGTTCTCCCTCTGAGATGGTGACTCAGAAGGGGTGAGGCAGGGCCTGTGCTCACCTGGTCGCCCACGATAAAGGCTTGGCCCCCTTTGTTCTGGGACAGCAGGGTCTCAAAGGGCTTCAGGTGCCCAGGCAGTGCCTTCAGGTAATCTTCCTTGCCAGCCTCCTGTCCAAAAAATGCCATATGTACCATTGAGCTTGGGTGGCCGTCCACCCCAGCTGGGCTCAGCCCTCGGCTGTCCCTCTGTCTGTTCCGAGACGGGTTCGTGCCCACACCCAGCCTTGCCCATGGCAGCTAATTCCTCCACCCAGGTCTGCCTTCCCAGATAAGCTGGCCCTCCAAGGACCCTTCCAGACCTACCTCTCACCTGAGCCAGGCCCTGTTCACCCTCCCCCATGGCCACACTGCCCATGAGAGGGCACACACCATACCACCCACATTCCCACCCTCACACATATGTACACATATGCTCACACATTCAAACACATGTGTGCATGTGCAAGAACACACTGGTTACATTCATGCACACAGTCTAACATGCATGCAGCCACGCTCCAAAGCATCCGACCACTTGTGTGCCTGGTTAAACACATGCATGCAGCACTTGAAAATACATGCACACATATTTGTGTGCACACTCGTGTGCTCGTGACATTCATGCACGCATATCACACAGGTGTGCGCATACTCAAACGTGTATCCATGTTCACATACACATGCTTGTGCATACACATGCAAGCACACATAAAGCACACATGCCTGGTCTCTGCTATCCTGTTACCAGGTCCCCAAAGATGAGAGCACCTCTGTAAGAGCCTGCTCTCCCTCCCAGAATGGCTGAGTCGTCTGCTCCTCCTCCAGGAAGCCCCCCGAACCTCCCTCACAACGGTCAAGGCTGCCTGTCCTTGGCCTACTCTGCCACTGCCGACAATGTGTCTGTGGCTGGTCCCCAGGCAGGGAGGTCCAGCACGTGAGCTCTGCCACCAGGTTTGGCCAGCCCAGGCTGTGCCAAGGCCTGGCGACCCTTGCTCGCTTCTTGCCAGCGCAGCGCAGTGCACGCCGGGACTCACGTAGTTGGTATAGATGAGGGAGCCGTATTTACAGCGCAGGTCCTCCACGCCGTCATTCACCACGTCCACCAGCGCCGCCTCCCGAGGGTCCTTCCCGTAGAGGCCTGGGGGTGGGAGCGGGTGGCATGACTGGGCACTTGACCAACCAGTGACCAGTCCCCTGATAAGCACGTGTTTGGCTTGGTGGTGAGCGGATGCAGGGGAGGGGAGAGCATGGGGGGTGGGGGGGCAATGGGATCCCGGGCTCAGTGGGGGACAGCCAGGGGGACTGCAGGCAGGACTAGGCTTGACCTTGGGCCTGTTCTAAACCCTTGGTGGGCCTCGAGTCCTCACGGCTTTCCAGGCCACAGGAGTGCTGGGCAGCTTGACCCAGGTGGCCAGCGGAAAGAGCGGCTCGGGATCACTGGCTGCCACACCTCAGCCCAGCCCAGGCCTCCAGGACTCACCCAGGGAGCGGCCCAGGTGCCGCAGGATGGCGTTGGACTGGTACAGGCTGAGGTCCCCGTCCTGGAATTTGGGGAGCTGCCCGTACAGCTGGGGGAGGTGAGGGGGACAGCAATGGATCCGTGAGGGGGCCTGAGCGTAGTGCCCCGGGGCCAGTCCTGCCCACCCACTCCAGCACACTCAGACACGTACACAAGAGGCCTTGAGCTGTCCCTGCATCCAAGTCTCCTTGGTCACCACCTCCTCCTTCCAGCTCTGGCCCTGGTCAGCCAGCAGCATGCGCATGGCCTCACAGCGCCCTGGGGACACGGGGTGGGGGGGCCGCACGAGGGTGTTCAGGCAGCACATCTCACAGCCCACGGGAGGGGGGGCTGCAGGCATTCGGGCTTCTGGGCAGCGCTGGGGAAGGAGGCTGAGAGCCATGTGGGAGAGGGGAAAATGGGCCTGGATCCCCCAGGAGGTTAAGGTTCCTGAGATGAAGCCCCCAGGCCCTGCCATGCTGCCCTCCCCTGCCATGCTGCCCCCCACAGCCCCTGCCCATGCTGCACCCCCATAGCTCCCACCATGCTGCACCCCCACAGTCCCCTACCTCGAACGGGGAAGTAGACGATGGTGTAGGGTGGCACTACAGGGGACAAAGAGAAGTGTATTAGCGCCTGGGAGGAAGGTATTGGGGCGGGCGTGCAATGCTTGCCCTCCCTGGGGCCTCGCGCCCAGCTTAGAGCTCTCAGGGCCCCTGCAAAACTGGCCTCGGTGCCACTGCGCCTGGGAAGTGTCCGGACCTCCCGGGAGCCCGGCTGCAGGCACCCAGGGACCCCTGCCCGTGTTGGGGGTGCCCCGTCCCCCCGCCCGCCCCCGGGGCCCAGGCGCCGCGCGGATCCACTCACTGCTGGCGACGCAGACAATGGCGGAGCTGGGCCTCAGGCCCCGCGGACCCCGCGCTTTATAAGGGTCGCTCCGCCCCGGACCCGCCCCTGCGCTGAGTCACCGCGCTGGCACGGCGCGACCTTCCGCCTCCCGGAGGGCCAGCATCTAGTCCCTGGGAGGGCGCCCCGGGACCGCCCCGGCGGGCCCCACAACCCGCTCCAAACGGCGCCCGCACAGGGTGGCTCAGCCCCACCCCCGCGTCCCGTTACGCAAGCCGTGGTTTTTGAGAATTTACAATATGTATTTTAAAGTGGCATTTCATGCCTATTGATTGATTGATTGATTCATTTCATGCCTATTTTATCCTGAATGTAAAGAAAGTGTCAGCGATTGTTGGAGGCGGCGGCTGTGGTGTCTTGGAGATTAAAGGATTGCAGAGGGCAGGGACTGCTTACCCCACCTGTCTTCCCCAGACCCCCTTCTGTGGCTTCAGGTCCCTGATCCTGGGGACCGCCCCCCACAGCAGTGGAGGGGCAGCCAGGCCTGCGGTGGCCCCATGAGGCGGGTGGATGGGAGGGGGAGGTTGTGACTCAGACTTTCGCTGGACCCTGAGCAACTTCCCATCTGGATGGAAGTGACTGGACGGGGTGCCTGTGAAGTTGTGAGGACCCTAAGGAAGTGGGGTAGAAGCTCGAGGGAGACTAAGGTTCCTCTCCAAAAACCAAACTCACTGCCATCACATCAATGCCGACTCATTGTGACCCCAGAAAACAGGGTAGAACTGCCCCTGTGACTTTCTGAGACTGTCACTCTTTAAGGGAGTAGAAAGCCTCATCTTTCTCTCTCGGCGGAGCAGCTGGTTTAGAACAGCTGACCTTGTGGTTCGTAGCCCAACTTGTAACCCACCACACCACCAGAAAGGTGCATGCTCCTTCAGTCTGATCTCATCTTAACTTGGTGACATCTGCAAAGACCTCCCCTAGCGGACAGGGTAGAACTCCCCCTGTAAAATTCTGAGACTGTAACTCTTTTACGGAAGTACAGCCTCCTCATCTTTCTCCTAGGGTGGGGGGGCTGGTGGTTTCAAACTGCTGACCTTTCAAAGGTTAGCAGCCCAACACCTAACCACAATGCCACCAGGACTCCTGGGATATATATTCTGTTTTGAGCCTGGTGGGTCCAGGTGTCTGTGGGACTGGGGCAAAAGGGGTTCCCGGGCAGATAGAAAACCCAGTCTGGGGCTCAGCTGAGCTGTGGGATGGGGTGAGGAGAATGTGACACCCCCCCCTCACCTAGCACAGGACGGAAGCAGCTAGAAAAACAACATCAACGTATTTGCTCATTTTTATGTGGCCGATGACCTCAGGGCACTTTCTTGCTGGCCCTGTGCTGATGGGCTGACAGGCTCTGGCCAGCTAGCGGCTCACAAACTCAGAAGCACCCCAAGAGCAGTGCTAGTTTGTTGGGGGCCGGTCACGGAGCAGTGGGGAGTCACCCTCAGTGCTGGCCCAGCTCTGGGGGCCACAGAATTTTCTCCAGGTTGTACCTGGGGTGTGACCAGGATCTCTCGCCTCCCCTCCTCCTTCACAGGCACACATTGCCTCCCTCTCTCCCATATTTCCCTCGCTGCATCCTTGCGGCACCTCCAGGCCTGGGAATCAAAGAGCTACCTCAAGATGAAGGAAAACAAAGTAAAGATACAATTGCAAGTTCATGGGGAGAGGGTCTGCTACATTCTTTCCAGTTGGCAAACCTGAAGCCCATTCTAAGAGGACTTCCCGTACCCTAGGCATCTCTCTCTCTCTCTCTCTCTCTCTCTCTCTCTCTCTCTTTCACACACACACAACCTGTGCACACTTGGAAACACACTCCATCAGATACACACAGTCCTTTCACACACAAGATGGCACACTCGAACACACACTCACCCTTTGACACACACTGTCTTGATCACACTGTCATGCACAAAGTCCCACACCAAGTCCCACATCACACACACACACACACACACACACACACACACACACACACACACACACAGCAGAGCCCCCTACCCAGGGCCTAGCAGGCAGTCCTAGCTCTGCTGACCACTTGTTCCAGCAGGCTCACTGTCACGCCCCAGTGCAGGGAGCCCCTCCCTTCCCCTCTGCCTTTTCTCTCCTCAAGGTCTTTCCCACACCAGTTGGGAGCTGTGCAAGTGATTAAAGCTTGTGTGGCCCTGGCTTTCCCTCCCACGGCCCTGTCCCTGGCTCTGTCCCCTCTGATTCTGAGGGAAGATGAGCCTCACAGCCACCCTGTGTGCAGAGGGGTGTGGGAGCAGTAGCTCTTCCCACCCTCCACCCTGTGCACCTTAGATTTCCATGATTCACTTCAGCAACTTGTCTGGCCCTCTCTGGACCCATGTCATGACTACTGGCCCATTTTCTGTGTGTGAGTGTGTGTGTGAGTGTGAGTGTGTGCACGAGCTCTCTCTCTAGCCCAGTTCTATGGTTCCCAGTCTGCTGTGAGGGTGTGCAGCTTCTTTGTCTCCACCAGGGGGCTTCAAACACTTGATGGGAAAATCCCACTTTCCCACAAACTTTTTGAAGGCCTCTTGTATGTGCTTCCCTATGTATGTGCTTCCTTTGTCTCATGTCCCTGTCCCATCCCTTCCTCTCCTCTCAGATACCTCCTTCCCCATCCCCACCCCCACCCCACCCTACCCTCCCGCTTCCAGGGGCTCACTCCTGCCTGCACCACCATGCACAGGCCACCTGAAAGTTTGTTCCGGATGCGTGCTCAGCCGTGGAACTGGTGCCTCCCAGGTATGTGAACACCTGTTTGCTTAAAAATAAGCCAGGAGGGAGGCAGAAGCAAAGACATAAATAAAATACCCGTTGTGTCAGTCTGGGTGGACTAGAGAAACAGATTCATAGACACTCATGTGTGTGTAAGAGAGAGCTTTATATCCAAGAGCAATTGTACTTTAAGAAAACATCCAGGCCCAGTCCAGATCAAGTCCATACGTTTGATATTAGCCCATATGTCCATATTAGTTCATAAATTCTTCTGCAGACTCACGCAGCCATGCAATGACACTGAATGCAGGGAGATCACAGGCCAGAGGGTGGAAAGTCTAGTGGATCCAGTGGCGGTGGAAGCGTCTCAGTGGTGGAGTGGGTCTCCCTGTGGCTGCTCCAGCTCCAGGGCTCTGGTTCCATCAGGGGTCTCCATGTAGCTGTCAGCAGGAAGACAAGCAGAGCGTCTACGTGTGTATCTCGTCTCCTGTGAGTTATTTAGCACCTTCGACAGGCTAGACCCCACCCCTTCACAAGTTGACAGGAGATGTTGTAAGTGCCGCACCGCTTTGGGACATCCGCCAGTCCAGTGGGCGGATGAAATGTGCTTGCTGACTCTTGAGTTGCATCTCTCTCCTGACTAAGGATGTCGACCATCTCCCCATGTGCTTGGAGCCCTGGTAGTGTAGTAGGTTAGGTATTGGACTTTGAGCCACACAGTCAGGAATTTGAATCTGCCAGCTGCTCCATGGCAGAAAGAGGAGGCTCTATGCTTTTATCAAGAGGTACAGTCCCAAGAACCCCAGGCAGCAGTTCCCCTCTGCCCTATAGCCTCGCTGTGAGTCAAGTGGTCTTGATTGCAGTGGGTTGCTTTCGGTTTGGTTTTCTTCACATGCTTATTGGATTTGGATTTGGATTGATTTGTTTTCTGCCAGGAATTTCCAGTTTATAGCCTCTGACCTTTCGACTGGGCGGGCTGCCTGCTCTGTAGGAAGTCTTTTTTTTTTTTTTTTAACTGAAGATATTAAAGTCTTTATTTAGTCCTCTATCAATTGTAGATCTCTCGAAACTTAGAGGACCGTGGAAGCATGGTTTTCGGGATTCCTTAATAAGAAGGTGAGTCACTTCAGAAGAGAATGGACAGAGCTACTGGAAATCATGTCACTTAAACAAGTGATCATGATAACACCCCACTGTTAGAGCCCCAGGGAGAGAGTTGTTCTGAGTCTGGAACCACCCTGTCCTGATTCCAAATGAACCCAAACCCTCATAGCCCATGGGCGCAGCTATTGCTGATGGGTTTAGTGATTGATGATCCTGTCCTTCCAAGAACTCTTTCCCAAGAACAAAGGAAAACAGTTACCTGTTCAGATGAGCGGGAACTGTAAGCGCTTGTGTAATTTGGATCGACTACCAGATAGGGTTGAGAACCCAGTTTTCAACTTCCGGGTAGAGCAGTCAGAAGTTACTATAGAGAAACCTCATTGGGATTTGAAAGGAAGGGGCAGAGTTCATCTGAACAATCAACAGTCACTTCCAGCCTGGAGAAGCAGCTCTGAAGCCCGGGGCTGGAGGTGTGCCCAAGTGCTGTGTCTCTGATGAGTGGTTTCAATACTGTAGCTGCGGGGTTAGCCAGACAGCAGTGCCTCTCACACACCTGTGTGCTGTCTTAAGAGGGGAAAATCTCGGCGTATCAAACAAGAGCACAGGAGCATCACTTGACATGTGTCATGGTGGCTAGACCAAGAAGTTCCAGGCAAAATGGAGCCAGAGCAGAGGCGCGAGGGGGGAGAAATGTTTGTCCTGTCCCACACCTGGGGGGAGGTGAGATGTGATGGAAAGCAAGAGGGGCTCACTCCTGTGTGTGTGCCACCGGTGGGACCCGCTGGGACTCCTCATGGACAGAGAAGGTGCAGAACAATTCGGTCAGCTGAAGTGCCAGCCCTTGTGGGGGCTGGTTTGTACAGTTGGGAGTGGAGATGAGGGCCCCTCCCTTCATTTGCTCCTGAGAAAGCCATTCCCAGGCCCCCTAGAAAGTGTTCTCGAGACAGCAGCGCCAACCCATGGGTCCAAGTTCACACTGCGCGCAGATCAGAAACCTAGTGGTGCCCACGTCCTGGGTGAGGCCCACGTGCTCAAAGATGAACTCATCTTCCGCCAGCCAGTGTCCCCGCAGGAGGTCGCCATCGGGATGGCTGCCACACCGCCAGCGCCCACTTCTACCTCATGGGGAGAAGGAGAGCTGGGGGCGAGAGGAGAGCTGTCCCTGGCCGCAGCACCGGAGTCACCACATTGGCACAGCACCGCCTGCCAGTTTCGGCCTTCGGTTGGCACTCATTCATTCAGCTGTTCTATCACCACTACCGTCCCACCGGAAGTCCTGTACATAGGCTCACCGCCCCACCGGAAGTCTTGTAGATAGGCTCTCTGGATGGCTTTAGGCATGGTAAGTACCTGCTACAGCTCAGTCCGCATGAACTTTGCCCCAGGTGGTTCTTCACTGAACCAAACCCAAGGCCAAGTGCACCGCCATGGAGTCGTTTAGAGCGACCCGCTAGGACAGAGTAGAACTGCCCCTGTGAGTTTCTGAGACCGCCCATCTCTATGGGAGTAGAAAACCTCACCTTTCTCTGGCTCCTCTGAATAGAACCTCTAAATTTTTGCGTCCTCAAACTCCTCGGGGTCTGGGGAAGAAGAGGAGAAACTTTTGAAATGTTGTTTAAGTCTTTCTTTGCCATCTTGGATCACAGCAATATTGTCGATCGGTTTCCTCAGCTGTATCATGTTGCCTTTCACACCGACACCAGGAATCCATATAGGACAGTGGTTCTCAACCTCCCCAATGCTGCGACCCTTTCCTACAGTGTAAAGCCAGATTGCCCCCATGACTGGCTCCGGGAGCTCGGGCAGGCTGTGGGTTCATGTTTCCTAGCAGTGCAAAGTAGGACGTACCCAGAGACTGAGGCTAGCCAACCCGGGAACGACACAGCGAGCCCAGACTCCGAGGGGAGGACCACACGGCCAGCACAGGAACTACACAAAGGACCAGACTGCCAACCTACCTCAGATGAGCCAATCAGTGGATTGACAGGAGGGCGGGGGTGGGGGCTGGGAATGCCCCTTTCGTATACCTGTAAATAAATACTTTGGAATTGGCTTGGTGGGGGCTCTTGTCCAAAACAGTGCACGCAGTTAAGCACCTGAGGACTCAAGTCCTGGCTTAAGCTAGCATAATAAAACCTCTTCTGTAATTGCAGCCTTGTGTTTGATCTCCTTCCATTAAAAGGGTGATTGCTCCAGGTCCCTAACATTAGTTCCTCATGCTGTGGTGACCCCCAACCATAAAATTATTTTCAGTGCTACTTCATCACTGTCATTTTGCTACTGTGATGAATCAGGCGATCCCTGTGAAAGGATCGTTGGACCCCCAAAGGGGTCGAGACCCACAGGTTGAGAACCGCTGATCTAGAGGCGTGCGGTCTTAGGTAGGAAATCTACTTTTATTTCCCCCCACATAAATTGCCATTTTTCCCAAAACCCTTTTCTGAACATTCTGACTGACCCTATGTCACGTTCTTACCCAACGGAAACCAAGTCGAGTGGATTTTGACTCGGATGGACCCTATGGGGCAGAGTAGAACTGTGCCATAGGGTTTCCCTTATGGAAGCAGAGTGGAGCATCGCTCTCCCTTGGAGCGGCTGGTGGGCTTGAACTGCCAACCTTTCTGTTGACAGCCCAATGCTTACTCCTCTGAACCACCGGGTTCCTGAAGTTTCTGTGGATACCTGATTTCCTAACCAGGAACAAGCAGTCAAATGCTGTACTACAGAAAGTTCTCAAAGGTCAGATGGAGCTTCGATGACTAAGGTGGGCCTGACCCCAGCCATGGTCTATTTCAGTCGGTCCCCCGATCGGCAGGTGGAAGCTGGATCCTGAGAACAGAAAGACAGAAGGACTGATGTTAGATGTACGTGGTGCCGAATATCGAGTACCTTGGGACTGCCGAGAGAACAAAGCAGTCTTCGAAGAAATATAGGCAGAATGTTCCTTAGAAGTGAGGATGGTGAGATTCCGTTGCTGTTAGGTGCCCTCAAGTCCCTTCCACCTCATGGTGACTGGGAGTTACATAGTTTCAGTGCACGTGAAGTTGTATAAAAGTATAAGGGTGATAGTCAACCTGACAATCAGGTCACAGCCTGATGGTGCCTCCTTGTGGGCATGGCCTTCTCATAAGGAGGGCCCAGGGGGCCTCCCCTTCTCTCTCTGCCTCCACCTTCTTGCCAGATGACCCTGGTTGCTGTCAGAGCCCTGTGATGAACTTCGCCATTGGATGCACATGACTTTGTAACCACTGGCCTGCGATCTTCCTGCATTCTGCATCATTGCGTGTGACGACGCGGGTCTGAAGAGAGACTGAGGGACTAGTACCGGCCTTATGAACTTGATCTGGCCTGGGCTGGATGTTTGCTTGATCTATAGTTACTTCTTGATGTAAAGCTCCTTCTCACGCACATCTGAGTGTCTGTGGATGTGTTTCTCTAGTCCACCCGGCCTAACACAGCGACCCTTTGTACAACATCTAAACACGGTTCCATCCTCACAATTGCGCTTACGTGTGATGGTTGCAGCCGCTGTGTGGATCTCCTTGAGGGCCGTCCTCTCTATCCCTGCCCCCATGCCTTACCAAGCACGATGTCCTTCTCCAGGGACTGGCCTCTCCTGACCACCTGTCTGAAGTACATGAAGCAAAGTCTGGCCAGCCTGGCCTCCAAGGAGTGTTCTGGCAGCCCTTCTTCCTGGACAGATCCGTTTGTTCTTTTGGCCGGTGAGAGCTGGGTCGCGTCACCAGAAAAGGTCAAAGGGTAGAAAAGAACATCATGTTTGGGAGAGGGCCAATGAGGAAGGTGAACCATTATATCAGGTTTCATCACTGCCTTCATTTCTTCCTAATCCTGAGCCATAATTCCAGCAACAATCTGAACACCGTGAGAATTTAGATTAAACTTGCCTAATCAACACCCTATAGTTCTTTTAGGTAGTGGACCCCAATTTCCGCTCTTGATAATTTCTGATTTAATGACAGCGTTTAGCTTTCCTTCACAACTTTGATCAACTCCAGTATCCATTTGAATTCCTTGAGTACTTAGGTTAAATCTTCCTGACAAAAACTGTATTACTCTTTCAATAAGAGGCTCCTGCTGTGAGATGGGGGGATACCTGTGATTGCCATTCAAAGACTCTTTTGCTGGGTTAGGCAGAGGCTTTACCTTCTGAGCTCTGTTAGGCTTGAATCAAGCTCCTTCCTCGATTTTCCCACTGGGAACCCTTTGCTGAAGGTCATCCTTTACTGTTGAATCTTGAGTGACATTGACTCGCCCAGTGAGTCCCCTTCCTGCAGCGAGGGCCAAGTTCAGGGTCTTTTGGGTGCAATCTCAATGGCCCTGGATCATGTTCAAACACAGGCTGCTCTCTGTGGCCAGGCTGATTGACCAGTGCTGCCTACAATCCCTTTGAAGATGACCTGTCTTCCCACAACTAAAGCACGTTCTTCTAGGTTTGGTGTAATTTGCCTGGGCAGCTGCCATGAGATGGGCCTTGTATTCTTCTTTCTCTACATTCCTGCATATTCTGAGATAATCCAACAGTGTGCCCTGTTCCCTGTAGGGACACAAGGCATTTTTACAGTGTTTATTAGAGCAATCGTAAGATAGCTTATGCAGTAGGTCTCTTACTGCCTGGACATTCTTTACACACTTGGAAATAGCCTTTTCCAAACGGGACACAAAGTCAGCATAGGATTCATCATTCCGCTGTTTTATAGCTGTGTAACTCGGCTTTCTCTCTCCTGATGGAATGATCTTTTCCCGGGCCTTTAGGCAGACTTCTCGTATCTGTGTTATTGTCTGTTTAGTAAACTGTAGTTGGGACTCAACTGTAATATCATTCTCATCCCCTAGTGAGATAGGTAGTTTATGGTGCCAGCCTGGCCGATAAACACAAGTGGGATTAACTGAAGGGCGGAGAGGTAAATGGCTCAGTGAGCCTCCCCTTTCTCGTCTCTCACTCTTTGATCATCGGACCAGTGTGCGGCTGCCTTGCTTGTTCTGTACCTCAATTACAGGCTACACTACCTGTGGGACGCCTAGCCTGTGGACTGTGTCGCTGTAAGTTGAGGTTCCTTTAAGACTACACGATTGGAATATACATCTCTGGAGCTGGGGACTGACGGTTGGTGACCTGGCTGACAGTTGGTGAC
>NW_022111317.1:3355539-3357356 GCF_000313985.2 Echinops telfairi
AGACCAAAAAGGGGGTGTCCTGAGGACATACCCTTTACCACAACCATAAGGAACAAGTTTGTGAAGTGGACCCCAGCATCTCGTAAGACTCCTGTAATTGCTATTTTATGTGCACCCGGATTAACAGTGGGCATTGCACTAAGCGAACTCTGATATTTGCCCACAATGGGGCAGATTGGTCCCTGTGGTGGTAGAGGGCAGGTGTCAGCACTAAATTAACAGAGACAGGGTGGGCGTGGTTATAATAGACAACAAGGTTTCAGTAGTAATCAAAGCCACCTGTCTCGTGTGGAATTATGGCTTTAGCTACTTAGCCACGGTGTCCCTAGGAATGAAATAGATGGGAAACCTACTAAATATTTATGTGATCTATACAGGCGGAAGAATGGTAGATCAGGTGAACAGCAGAATAGACAGTCACGATCCGTCAATCAATTCCCAGACCTGAGCCAGTTTACAGACCCACAACCCCTTGAATGAGGGCTTAACTCTAACAGGATAAGACATTCAAAAGTCTAAATCTCCTTCTTCTGCAATCCCTCTTTCTACCCTTGAAAGTAAAAGTGCTTTCCTATACTCAGTCTCTTTGCTTTTATTTTCTAAGCTGGTCTTCTCAACCTGTATATCTTGAAGCTGCACTGCCCGGACTTCATCTTCTGTGTTAGCTCTCTTAGACTGCATTTCTATGGAGCTAATCCCTCTACCTCCAGCACTCACTTGCTTATTTTACAATCACTGGTCTTTCTTACACCAAATCCCAGCAGGGGAACAGATGCTTTTAATATCATTTCCCCTCCTGACTCAGGCTTAGTTTTCTCAGCTCTGCCTAAAATCTTCCCATCTGCCTGGTACTCATTCTGCCTGCCTCTCACCTGATGTAAGTTTTGGTGTCTCAAAGGCTTCTCACTACTTTGCTGGTCTTGTTTATTTGCCTTCCCTACCTTTGAAAGAAAGGGAGCCTCTTGGGATGGTCTAATAGCCTCATGTTGGATCTTGGAATTCCCTTCCTCTAGTGCTTTATCACCCTTAGACCTTGGGAGGCTGCAGTCCCCCAGGGGCACATAGGCTTTGCCCATGGGGTTTCCTTTAGCATCAGAGGCCTTGCATAGCAAATCAATCCCTGCTTCTTCATTTCTTTGTAAAGTCTCATCACCAAAGTCATGCTCATTCAAAGACACTTTAGCTTGCTTTTCTAGATTTGGATAGCTCACTAGACTAATAATCCTCATTCTCTTACTCCTGAAAAAGTACCAAGGCCATCTTAACTTGAACCCACAGAGACCATGTCTCCTCGGGGATACTCTCCCCATCTCTGTGTGCCTTCTTTAAGTTTACAATGACCTCCTCCCAGGTCTCTAGATCAAAAGTTCCCTCCTCTGGGAACCATGGGTTATACCTTCTTACTACTTTCAGAAAACATCGCATCCTTTGCTTCGTTACTTTTACACCCTGTCTTTTCAGTAAGTGGATGAGCGTAGTACCATAAGCTTCAGGTTTACCTTTACCTTGCCCCATTGTCCTGTTTAAAATACTCACTATTTCTACTGCTTATCTGCCAATCCCCACACGGGATCCTCGCTTCACACAATTTTCCGATTCCCTCTACATTCTGGTGGGGTTGTACAATTGTTACATGGGAAATAACCCATAAGAGTTCATTTCATACTGCCACCCAATGGGCACCATCTGTGGTGGAGGGGATGCCAGCCCCCACCATGATTGTGGGTTTAATTAGCACAATTGTACGGTTGAGATACATAAAGATTATAGTAAAGTCATAGAGAGCATGAGAGATAGAAGAGAGAGTCAAATAATGG
>NW_022111317.1:3358991-3368736 GCF_000313985.2 Echinops telfairi
TCAGGGATGTCTTGCAGGAAGTGAGCCTTGCCAGCTGAAGCAGGGAACTGGCTAAGGCAGCTGCACCCTGGTCCAACCATCACAGAGCAAAAGACCCGAGAACTCCAAAGGCTAGGCTCACTGAGCCATTTATCCCTCTGCCCTTCAATTAACTCTACATGTGTTTATTGGCCAGGTTGGCACAATAAACTAACTACCTCAACATGCGAGTAAAATTTTGCTGACGATCATCCAACAATGGTCACAGCCATACATTGCCAGGGAGCTTCCAGAAGTTCAAGCCTGATTCAGAAGATGTGAAACAAGGGCTATCATTGCTGACTGCAGATGGATCTCAAAATAGAGAACCACAAAAAATGCGTCCTTGTGTTTTTGTTCAGTTATGTGAAGGCATTCAACCGTGTGAATCACACCAAACCACGGGTAACATTGAGAAGAATGGGAATGCCAGAACATTTTGTTGTGCTCATGAGAACCCTGTACACAGACCAAGAGGCAGTTGTGCAAACGCAAGGGTATAATGCATGGTTTAAAATCAGGACAGGTGTGCGTCGGGCTGATGTCCTCACCATACTAATTCAATCTGTACACTTAGCAAATAATCTTGGAAGCTGGATTGGATTGGAGGCAGCCTTATTAACAACCTGAGATATGCAGATGACACTAGCTTGCTTCCTGAAAGCGAGGAGGACTTGAAGTATTTGCTGATGAAGATCAAGGATCGCAGCCTTCAGCATGGATTGCAACTCAATGCAAAAAAAACGAAAATCTTCACCGTAGGTAGGGGCTTACGTGGAGAGGAAATGTTGTGAGAATGATGAGGGCAAGGAAGGTTCAAATGTGCTTTACACAATTGATGTATGTGATAAGAGTTGTATGAGCCCCTAATAAAACGATTTAAAAAAATCTTCACCATAGGTAACAATAGGTGACATCAAGAAAAATTGAGAAAAGATGAAAGGATTTCAATCTTGTCAAGGATTTCATCTTGCTCGAGTCCTCAATCTATGTGCATGGAAGCAAAAATCAAAAGATCAAACGATGCACTGCACCTGGTAATTCTGCTGCACACACACATACACACCAAATTCACTGTCGTGGAGTCAATACTGACTAACAACAACCTTAGAGGACAGAGTAGAACTGCCCTGTGCATTTCTGAGACTCTAACACTTGACAGGAGTAAAAAGTCTCATCTTTCTCCTGAGGAGTGGCCGATGGTTTTGAACTGCCGACCCTGAGGTGAGCAGCTCAAATTGTAACCACCACACCACCACGGCTGCAGAAGACACCTGTATAGAGTGTTGAAAAGCAAGGATTTCACTTGGAAGAGGGAGGTGTGCCTGACCCAGCGATGGTATTTTCTTTCTTTCTTTCTAAATCATTTTACTGGGTGCTCTTACAGCTCTTACAGCAACCCATACACCAATTGTATCAAATACATTTGTACGTATGTTGCCATCCTCATTTTCAAAACATTGTCTTTCTGCTTGAGCCCTTGGTATTAACTCCTCTGTTTTCCCTCCCTCCCTTCACCCATGTTTCTGTTGTTTGTCCCCCTGGTGCGGGGTGTGTGTGTGTGTGTGTTACACGTGATCTTTGTAGTGAGTTCCCAGGCGATGGTATTTTCGATGGCCACCTAGGCAAGGGAAAGTTGGACACCGCTGATTAAGGAAGACGGAGGAAGAGTCTCGGCGTTTGAACGATGGCGCTGGCTGCTGAGGAACACTGAAAGCATCTCATGCTGCCACAAGGACAAACACATCTGTCTTGGAAGAAGGACGGCCGGAAGGCTCCTTGGAGGGGAGGATGGTGAAAATGTGCCTCACGTCCTTTGGGCGTGTTGTCAGGAGAGATCGGACCTTGGAAGAGGACATCATATGTGGTAAGGTGGAGGGGCAGCGAGAAGACAAAGACCCTCGATGGGATGGACCGACACAGCGACTGCAACCATGGGCTCGAAGAACAATTCTAAGAATGGCACAGGACTGGTGGTGTTTTGTCCTGTTGTGTGCATCGTCACTGGGAGTTGGGACTGACTTGAGGGCACCTAACAGCAAAAAAAGACCCCACAACACCCCACATCTTAAACTCCTCCTTATGCATGCTAGACACGGTGCGGACCTTATTTTCAGTTGGTTATTAGAGCGGTGGAGAAATTCTAGAAAGCCTATGGAGTTTTGTAGATTCATCTTGTTTCCAGCAACACGGCTGAAATCGCTTATGGATTCTGATAGGAGAAATGGAAAAATGGAATGGTAAGATTGTGGAATTTTCCCACCAGCTTTCTGAAGTCCCCTCGTAGGGTTGTCTGGTGGTTCTGATGGGCCCGCTGCACTGTGTTTGTGGCTGCCAGCTCACGGTGAGACGGTGCGTGCAGAGCGGAACTGCTCCGTCGGGCTTTCAAGGCTGTGACTGGGGAGCAGATGTGCCTGGGCCTGTTGCCTTGGGGTGGGTTCCATCTGCATCCTAGAAATGATTGTGCTCCTACGAATAATGAGAATTCTACCTCCTCTCCTTTGGACTCGGAAAGGGACAGCGTGGGAGAGAACAGAGAATGGGGATCCCTGGGTTCTCACACACACCTCTCCCCTGGCTCTCCTGGACTGCGCTTGGGTTGGGGCATTTGGACCTGGGGCTGGAGGTCATTACGAGGCGTCCATTACATTAGCAAGCGTTAAGTTGCACACGTGCTTACTTTGATTGACAGACCATGTGTCATGAGTGACTTCACGCTCCTTCTCTCACCGTCAAAGATTCTGCTTGGGGGCGGGGCTGACGTCGGGCTCTCTCCCCACCTCACAGCGTCTCCCTACAGAATGTAAACCTCTAAACAAAGTCAAATCTCTGAAAGGGGTGGATTAGTCAGGAAGGAAGGCAGACCCATGCTTACCTGGATCACTCGGCCGACTGTCATGTGCAGTATCTGCAGACATCGCCGATATCCAACGTGCTGCGAGTTAAAGCACTTCGCTCCCACTCCTGGTTGGTTTATGAAGGTATATCACAAATAGGTGACCATTCCGATCTTTTTCCATATGGATTAATGTTAGAACGTGGTTTCTCCATTGCTAATCATGCCAATGAATTCCTCGAATAAACTCTATTGGATCGCAACGTCTGACTGTGTCCCTGGCTTAGGATGTACACAAGGGGTACTTGGCTTAGGGTGTGTTCTCACGTGTGAGAAATGTGTGTGTTGTTTTCTCCCCACTCCGGGTCCTTTTCTGGGACAACGAACAGACAAACAGACTGGCATCGCATCCATGCTGACTCACAGCACCCCTCTGCACAGGGCAGAGCTGCTCTGGGGAGTTTCTGAGACGGTACCTTTTTATGGGAGTTGAAAGCCTCAACCTTCTCCTGAGGAGCGGCTGTTGGATTCGAACTGCCAGCCTTGAGTTTAGCAGCCCACTGTGTAACCCTCCGCCACCAGGGCTCCTCTTTCTCTGGGATAGGAACCAAAATGTCAGGAGCCTCGTAACACTCTCTAGGAAGCCCTTGCTCGCCCTCCCCTCCCCCTTAGATCCTGCAATCATTTGTTACAAAATAATTTTCATCTTTTTTTCCCCCCTTAATCGGTTTTGCCAATATGTTTTCCAGTTTTTTAAGAACCGGCTTGTAAATTTTGTTTCTTTTCTCTATTATCCTTTGGATTCTGGATGGATAACAGTAGCTGCCAAAATGAGTTCAAACATAACAATTGTGAGGCTGTCCCAGGACCAGACACGGTGTGTGTTCAGTTGTACACAGGCTCTCTGTGAGTTGAGCCAACTTGACCCCTACAGCCAACAGCAACAACAACAACAACTATGGGAAATATGAGTAAACTCTAAGGCACTCTGGTGGTGCTGTGAGCCAAGCATTGGGCAGCTGACCTCCAGGTTGGTGGTTCAAAGCCACCACCCGTTCCTCAGGAGAAGGTAGAGGCGCTCTGCTCTTACAAAGATTCACAGCTTTGGGAACGCGTCACAGGGTCCCCATGACCCAGAATTGGCTCTATGGCAGTGAATTTGGTTTGCTTTTCAGTCTGGGTAGATAGGCAGGATCTTGAACTTGTCAGTTTGTGGTTCATTTTCTGTCCGTTTGCTGCCCCGTGGTGGCTTGTGTGTGGCTGTGATACTGGAAGCTATGTCACTGGTATCTCAAAGGCCAGCAGGGTCACCCTCAGTGAGCAGGTTTCAGCAGAGCTTCCAGAGAACAGACCATGAAGCAGGACCCCGCTGCCCCTGCAGAGGGATCGGCCGCTGTCAACCTGACGCACAGCTTCGACACCTAGTCAGACTCTGAAGGCCTAGTGGATGGGAGCTGGGTGTTGTAGATCACGCCGGAGGCTGGGCCCCTCCGGTCAGAAGACACTTGAAACGTGACCGAGGAGAAATTGCTTTCTCAAAGGAAGGTTGACCCTGGCGCCGAGAATGAAGTGGCGCCTGTGGGGTGGAGACTTTGGGATCTTCATTTGCTGGTGAGCTTGGCAAAGTGGAGAGGTGGCGAAAAAGATGCAGGCTCTGGAGGAGATGGACGGACAGCATGGCCACAGCAATGGGTCCGAGCGCAGGAACCAGGGTGAGGCCAGCGCAGGACCAGCGAGGTCTTGTTCTGCGGTGCCTAAGGTCACTTGGCCCTTCTGGTCCAGGTGATACATCAGTGGGCCCCAGGCCCAGCTTTCCAATAGTCAACCTCTGGGCTCTTTGCTATCAGGCCAAGCAGCAGCTGTGGCCATGGATCCCTGCCCAGCCCCGCAGGGAACCAGTACCACGGGGAGGGGGGAGGGGGTGGGGGAGCTGAGTGGCTCAAGAAGACAAAAGAAAGTATTATCATTAAAGGTGCAAAGATCTGGAGTTAGAGCACCAAATGGGGAGCTCATGCTTGACTTTTCTAAAAATGGAAGAACAATGTGGTAGTTACGTCATTTCCTGTCGACTTTAAGATATGATAAAAGTGGAGGGGTGGAGTCCAGCCTGTCCATCAAGCCAGGGCCTGATGGTGCCTCCTTGTGGGCGTGGTTTTCTCATAAAGAGGGCCCTGGGCACCTCCCCCCACGCCCTCTCCTTCACCTCCCTGCTGGTGAGCCATCCTGAGACCTGCCAGAGCCCTGGCGATAAGCCCACTGCTATTGGAGCCACAAGACTTTGCACCCACCAACAGGTGCTCGTCCAGCATTTGGCACCATTGCGTGTGGCTACGTGAGTCTGAAGAAGGACTTATGGACTACCATCAGACTATGGACTTGAGTTGAACTGCGCGGGGACGTTTGTGTGATATATACTTCTTGATAAAAAAGCTCTTTCTTACATACATATGAGTGTCACTGAATTTGTTTCTCTAGTCAAGCCTTGAGTTCCAATGTTGAAGGATTCTACGGGCAAAATATTGAAGGAGGCAGGAGGCATCCAAAGAAAAAGAAGGAACATAATAGAGTTAGTGTGCCCAAAGGATGGGGCAACGCCCAACCATTGCAGGAGGTAGCCTATGGTCAAGAGCCAGTGGTACAATGGAAGGAGTCTAACAGGAGGTATTGGTGGCAAACAAGGCTCCAGGTACTGATTGGTTGGTCACTAATTAGCTGTTTCAACCAGTGGAGGCAGCACCGGAGGTTCTCCCTGGTCTATGCCAAGATCCAGAAGTCAGCTCCCCAGACTAGGAAGTTTGTGTGGAAGACCATTTGGAGATGGTTGCAGTTCATAGACAGAGATCCGATCCCGATTCAGAAGAGGACCTGGCAGGAGGGGTCTCATTGCTGAAGTCAGGTGGATCTTGCCTGAGAGCAGAGGAAACTAGAAAGATGTTCACTTGATTCTGAATTGGTTTTGCAAAGGCATGGGGTTCGGTGGATCCTAGCAACTCCTGGATATCGTGGCAAAGAATAGGCTTTCCAGACCACTCGATTGTGCTCATGAAGACATTTGACCTGGACCAGGAGGAGCGGCAGTTGTTGAAACCCAACAAAGGGATACTGTGTGATCAGGACTTAACATTGGGGAAATTGTGCCCCCAGGTTGTGTCCTGTCACCATGCTTGCTCCATTTGTAAGCGGAGCCGATCATCGAAGGTGCTGGACCATCGACGGACGAGTGCGGTATCAGGATGGGGAGAAAAAGCTCCTTAGCAGCCTGTGATATGAATGCAACACAATCCTGCTTGCTGGAAGTGAAGAGGGCTTGAAGCTCTTACTGGAGAAGCTCACAATCGACAGCCTGCAGCCTGGAGGACACCTCAACCCAAAGAAAGCTAGAATCCCCACAAGGACACCAAGAAGCAGCAGCAGGGCACGTGGGGGAAAGACGCAAGTCGTCAGGATCTTTTCCTTGGATCGGCAGGGCGGCTCATTCCAAACCACCGTTGCTCCTCTGGAGAAAGAAGAGGCTGAATGGGTCCGGAAAGAGTCGTCTTGGGAATCCCAGGGGGCCGTTCTTCCCGGCCCTGCAGATCTGCCGGGAGTCAGAATGGCCCTGAGAGCAGTGGGGGATGCTCATCTTTAAGGGCCTCTGGGTGGCACAAACCTTAGGTCCCTGGCTGCTAACTAAAGGGCTCCCTCAGAAGAAAGGAGTGGTGACCAGCTTCTAAAAGGTCAGAGCCATGACAAGGCCCAAACGCAAGCCAACCCATTGCCATCAGGACACCCTAGAGGGCAGGACAGAATGCCCCCTGTGAGCTTCCCAGACGGGACTGATTACAGGAGTAGAAAGCCCAGTCTTTCTCCTGAGGAGATGATGGTGGTTTTGAACCGTCGACCTTTCAGATTGTGGCCCAATGCATAACCACTATGCCACCAGGGTTCCCGCTGTTCTGTTCAGATTGTAAGTATATTCTATTCTGGGGTCGCCAAGAGCCAGCTTCCATTGACTCAGCTGGTTCCCTGGTTCATGCTCATCTCTGTTTCAGAGTGAGCTTTCTAGAAGAATCCAACGGTGATGGTTAAGATTTTGTGTCCACCTGGCTGGGCCGAGGTTCTCAGTGGTTTGACAGTTGACACTGAGACATGCCCATGCCCTGACCTAATACAATGTAATCACAGCCAATCAGTTGTAAGCATAAGACCAGGGTGGAATTCAACACCCTTACTCAGGTCCCCAGCCTCTGTCCTCTGGGGTGGCTGTCAATTGGGATCGACCAGATGGCCTGAGCTTGGTGTTTGGCTAAAGCCAGAGGCAGCCATCAGCTTCCAGGTGAGGCAGAAAGTTAACTTTTATTGGAGTTGGGCTCCTGGGGGTTACAATCAGAACCCCGCCTGACTGATAAAAAAGGGAGTGGAGGCCTTAGCAGTGAACCTCGCCACTCCTGGGTCCTGTGACCCCTTGCTGGCTGCACAAGGCACCCCTTGGAGGTGATGGGGTGGGGCAGTCTATGCTGCTCGTCCTGGGCTGGGCAGAGACCACCAGGGGCTCCCCAGGGGGCTAGTGTATAAAAGAGCACTGTATGAAATCAGCACGGTGGTGTAATGGTTTATGCATTGGGCTGTTAACCACAAGGTCAGCAGATTGAACCCACCAGCTGGTCTGTGGGAGCAAGATGAGGCGGTCTGCTCCCATCAAGATTTATAGACTCAGAAAACTCACGAGGCCAGGTCTACTCTGCCCAGTTGGGTCACTGATGGCAGTGGGTTTGGTTTGGAGAGCGAGGTGCTGTTGAGCTGATGTCAATGCGTGGTGGCCCACGTTTGCCAAAGTAGAACTGCTCCTTTGGGGTTCCGAAACTGTGGCCTCTCAGAGCAAGTCTCCAGGTCTCACATATGAGGTGCCTATGGGTGGGTTTGAACCGCCAACCTATCTGCTAGTAATTGAGCTCAAATGGTTAATTTACTCCACCCAGGAAATCAGCTGTAGAGGTGTGCTCACTCCCGCCCCCTCCCCCGTGACTCCTCAAGTAACAAATTGAATGGAAAACCCCTCTGTTCCATTGAAAAACTCCAGAAAAACCAAACTCTGCCATCAAATCAGTTCTGACCCATAGCGATCCTATAGGACAGGGTAGAACTGCCCCCATGGGTGTCTGAGACTGCCATTCTTTACAGGAGTAGAAAGCCTCATCTTTCACCCTCAGTGTGGCTGGTGGTTTCGAACTGCTTGTGGTTCATAGCCCAGCTCATAGCTCACTACACCGCCAGGAGCTCCTGTATTTGGATGAGGCTCCCCCTCAGTCAGTATGAGCTCATCCTAACTTGGTGAATTCTGCAAAGACCTTGTTTCCAAATAAGGTCACAGGCACTGGGCTAAGGGCTGGAAGACATCAGCAATATCTTTCTGAGGGACAGCCCGATCTGTTCGCTCCCAACATCACAGGGAAACCACACCGGTGCTCCCCAAGTGAAATTGGACGTCTAGCCTAGTCAGGGAGAAGATTACTTCTTGCTTCACCTGGTGCGGCTGGGGTCGTGTAAGCACAGGTGAACCAGCCGTGGTCTTCAGGGGCCGTTGAGTCCGTTCCAACTCACAGCGACCCCGATGTACAGCAGAGGGAACCACCACCGGGTCAGAGTTGCTAACATGTCTGAGCCCGTCGATGCAGCCACTGTGTCCGTCCGTCTCGTCGAAGGTCTTCCTCTTTTGGCCGCCAGCTACTTTGCTACCCATGACGTCTTCTCCAGGGGCTGGTCTGGAGAGACCAGGAAAACTTCGAACTCATTAATGACACAAACAACAATGAGAACACCGCTAAAGGAGTCAGAAAAGTTTAGTTGGTTTTTTTTTTTCTTTCCCCAGAAACTGGAAGTGAATCTGTTTCTCTAAACAATCTTTTTTTAGAAAAGAAACTCTGCTTAGCCAAACTAAAGGCATGCAGAGCAAATACTGAAAGACTTTGTTTTGGAAGGGGAACGAGTAGATTGTAATAAGGTCGTACAGCGAGATGGTCCACAGCACTGGAACAGGACAGCCTATTGTGATGCATTCACATTAGTCACTGGTCTTTCAAATACCAGCAGGGTCACCCAAAGTGAACGGGTATCAGCAGGGCTTCCAGACGAAGGACAGCATGAGGGAGGGAGGAATCGGCTGTCCACGTCTGGGTTGTAGCCGCTGCAAACCTGGTGAGTAGTGGCGGAACACTGTCGGATACTGAAAACCTCATCAGCAGTGCAATATTGTCAGAGATGGCGGCAGAAGAGGCGCCTCTCAGGCCAGACGACAATCAAAATATGGCTGAGGAGCAGCTGCTCTTCTCAAAGCGGGGCCAACCAGCATGACATTGTGGTAGTTACACAATTTCATGTCGATTTGAAGGGAAGGGGTGGAGTCTAGCCTGTCAATCAAGTCACAGCCTGATGGTGCCTCCTTGTGAGTGTGCCCTTCTCCTAAGGAATGTCCCGAGAACCTCCCTCTCTCTCTCTGCCTTTACCTTCATGCCAGAGTCATGCTGAGGCCTGAGCGAGCCCTGGAGATGTGCCCACCGCCACTGGATCCACAGGGTTTTGCTCCAACCGGCCTGTGATTTTCCTGCATCATTCTATGTGGCTTCCTGAGTTTGAAGAGGGATTTATGGACTGGCATTGGGCTTATGGACTTGTTGGACTGGGCTGGAATGTTTTCCTTATATAAAATTACTTTTTGATACAAAACTCTTTCTTATACATATATGAATGCCACTAGATTTGTTTCTCTAGCCAACCTGGTCTAACAACGACATGGAGGGAGTAAAGCCTTTGGACTTTCATTAGTACCCTGCTGGTACTGCAACATCAGTGATATCTTTTTAATCACAACAACACACAAGTCACCACAGTTTGACAAACTGACAGAGACGTGGT
>NW_022111317.1:3370029-3377317 GCF_000313985.2 Echinops telfairi
TATTTAGGCTTCTATGTATGCCCTTTGCCTCCTACTCCTTTCCTCTATTTCCTTATGCTTTCCTCCTGTCCCACTACCATGTTCAGCCTCATTCTGGTGAGATGTGGTGATTCTATAATCTAGGTACCATAAAATCTAGGAACCACATTGGATATATGGTTTGAAAACATTTCCTCCCACTCTGTCATTTAACTGGATGTAATGAAGAGTCCTTTTTTCCCCCCACAGCAAGCATTTACAATTTTGAAGACATCCGATTGATCGCATTTCCCTTTCTGAATCATGCTTTTAGTATCCAATCTAAAAACTCTTCTCTTACCTCAAGATAAAGAACATTCTTTCTCCTGTTTCCCCCCTGAAGATTTTACATTTAAGTTCATGATCAACTTTGAATTAATATTTGTATATGGTGTGAGGTTTGGGCTCATCTCTTTATCTACCGATACCTATTTCCTCCAGCATCATTTGTGGAAAAAGCCTCCATTGGATTGCTTATACATGTTTGCTGGGAGGAAAATACAGTTGGGTATATTTTTAATTTATCTATTGACCTTTATTCTAAGCTATTTCAAACGGACATGTTTGTGTTTCAGTCTGTCTTAATATGTGCGCGGCTTGCCCTGCCTGTCCTGTTCTCTCTGTTGACTTCTTCTGAATTTTCATTCTTTCCTCTTCCCGTTTAAATAGCATAAACTCTGTATTCTTTCAGGGTTGCATTAGAATCACTCACACATTCACCTCTTTGCATTCTCTCTGTTCTCCCTCCTGTGATCATTTACCTTCTACCTGAAGAACATTGGTTGTAGGTTGCAAAATGACCCCAAATTCTTCCCATTCCTGTTCACGAGGCCCTGTGCAGTACGGCTTTTCTGCTCCTCCCATGAAGAAATAAGAGTATTGCTACTGGGTTTGGCCTGCATTCTGGATGATTTCTTATGTCTAATCTTCTAGTTCACAAATTCTTTCTTCAGCTGGATCTAAACGATTGTTAAACTCATCCATTAAGATCTTAGTTGGGGTATTATTAACTTTTCCAGCTCCAGGATTTCTATTTGGTTCTTTTTCAAAGCTCCTAATCATTTTATACGGTTTCCTGTGTCTGCTAAAAATTGTCACTGTCTGACCTTTAAAGTCACCGACTGTGGTATTTGTGTTGCTTTACGGCGGCACTAGGAAACCAGCACACACACACACACACACACACACTCACACACACACTCACTCACACACTCACACTCACACACACCTGTTTTTATTCTGTTCCTTTCTCCACTCTCTCAGTTACAACCCATGCAAGGTCTGTTCTGGATTAACCTTCTCAGCCTCATGGCCAGAAAGGTAAACTCTGGGCTTAGAGTAGCATTTCTGAACTTGTGCATTGTGACCCCTTCAGGAGTCGAACCATCCTTTCACAGGGGTTGCCTAAAACAATCTGAAAACACGTTTTCTGATGGTCTTGTGAACCGAGACGCCGCTCCTCTATCCGTCTCCAGGCGGGTGCGCCCACATGCAGATACGCCCACCTATGAGTACCCAGTGTGAAGTCTGTTACCCATGCCTCACCATGCTTCAAGACAAAATTTCATTTATTTGTCATTAGAAATAAATATTTCACGATATACAATTACATAGTTTTTTGTGATGAATCACTGTGCTTTAATGATGTTCCATTTGTAACAATGAAAATATATCCTGCATATCAGATATTTACATGACGATTCAGAGCAGTAGCAAAATGACAGTGATGAAGTAGCAATGAAAATAGTATATGGTTGGGGGTCCCCACCACGTGAGAACCTGTGGGAGAGGGTTGCAGCATGAGGAAGGTTGAGAACCACTGTCTTAGAGGAAGCTCTGCTCAGGGAAGAATATGATAGGCCCACCTGGATTCCGAAACTCATCCCTGTGGACCAATCACAGCCGCCAGAGTTGAGGCTCCACGATTGGCTGAGCTTGCATCACGTGCCACTCACCATGAGGGGCGGGGCCTCCGATGGAAGACTCGCAGGAAGTGGAAGCGGAGATGTTCAGAGGTTGGGGGGCTGGTGGGGGGGGAACTGGGCCTGCGTCCCAGTTGCACGGTTGTCACCTGGATGGATATATAAGCCGAAGGTCACAGCGGTCCTAGTTTTGAAAGAACAGGAAAAAGCAAGCGCTTCAAGTTCTCGAAAAACAACCACAAAAAACCCAGCCCCGGTCAGCGGGAGTGGCTTCAAGGGGAGCGCCTTCCAAAACCAAGGTCATCCTGGGGCTAAGCAAATAGGGAACCATCGCCTCCTCCCTCCGACGCGCTTCCGAGTCAGCATCCAGATGGGTCGACAGAAAGGCTTCGTCTCCTTTCCCCACCGGACATGCGGCTCGCTAGACCCAGGCTCTCGCTGGAAGGGTTCCCAAACTCTTCCCGACCCTCCCACCCCCGGTCCAAAGTGCCAAGAACAACGTCCAGCAAAACACTCGGCAGGCTTGGCTGGAAGACGTCTCTGCAGGTAGAGCTCCTTTCAGCTGCCTGCGTGTCCCGGCCCCTGTCCACTGTCCCCGCAAAGCAGGCCCAAGGCAGGATGCCCTGGGGCCCACCCTTGTACTGCTAGCATCCCGGTAGCTGCGACTTGATTTCCCTGCATACTCCACTAGCACCAGCGTTTTCCATCCGGCCGGTTAGGGTGTGAGATGGTTTATTGTGCCAGCCTGGCCGATAAACACAAGTGGGATTAACTGAAGGGCGGAGAGGTAAATGGCTCAGTGAGCCTCCCCTTTCTCGTCTCTCGCTCTTTGATCATCGGACCAGTGTGCAGCTGCCTTGCTTGTTTTGTGCCTCAATTTACAGGCTGCACTACCTGTGGGACGCCTAGCCTGTGGACTGTGTCGCTGTAAGTTGAGGTCCCTTTAAGACATCTCTGGAGCTGGGGACTGGCAGTTGATGACCTGGCTGGCAGTTGGTGACCTGCCTTGTGATTGGCTGCTGTGCTGACATAGCCTAGCTCTTTCTATCTATAGAGGAAGATCTGGCAGCAGACTGGACTGGAAGGACTGCTAGTCTCTCACATCTCACTCTCACCAGTGAGTTGAATTGAGCCATTTGTAGTGCTTTATAATTTAACTGTTTCTTGTATTATATATTTATCTGTATATGATTTAACAGTTCATTTCTTGTTATATATCTAATTATCTTTATAAAATATATTAAATTATCAGAAATGTGGTTTTATCTCTCTAGAGAACCCTGTCTAACACAGGGTGCCTGACCTGGAGCCCAATGACCCAAGGTCCACCCAGCGGCACCTCACAAGAGAAGTCCTGGAAACCTGCTTCTGAAAACCCGAGGGATGCGGTGCCCCCCGGGTCAGGGGACCCCGAGTGTGTGCACGTTTGTAAACTGCTGTGGGTTGCTGTTGTTGTTTTGTAAGGCCCGTGTGAAAACTCAAGAGATTTTCTAAAGGAGCCACTGGGTTTTAAAATCTGGTCCTGAGGGACTGGACGTGCATGGCCCTTCAGATGTGAATCCCAGCACTGTCCTGTGTGCACTGGACTCCTACGTGCTGGACACTCAGTGACCGCACCACTATGTTGTCAGAAGAGCCCAAAGAGTGCTCACCTCAGTGAAGGGCGACCAGGCAGGACAGAGGGTCCTCCACTCTGGGGCTGCCAACACAGCAAAGGCAGCTGAAGCAAGTTGGGGTCGCCTCCTCCTGCACCCAGGCAGGTGTTGGGAGGGGCAGAGGGGAGCCCATATCAGAGCCTTATCTGTGCCCCGTGAACCTGGATCCTTGACCAAGCAGGAAGAGGCCTCAGGAGGCAAGAGGCAAGGCTGTCGGGGGATCAAGGACTCCAGGTGGCCTGACCCTGAACTGTAAGGTCAAGGGTCACTCCCTACTCCCACCCATTCCCCGCAAGAGCAAGCCGCTGTGACCCTGCCTGCACAAGGGTGCCCTCTGGTCCATCGCTAACAACTGCTGACCTGAGCTTCTCAGCTGTAATTGGGACACTCTGCTCCCCTGTTGGTGAGCACACACGGCCACGGGTCCTTAAATGTTCAAACCTGCACACCGAACTAATGCAAGCCCCCGCCCCCACTCCAAGAGCTAGAAGCTTGGCCCTCATCTGTCTTGGGGCTTTTACCCCCATGTAGTTAGGGGGTCACCAGGGTTATTGGCTTCCCAGAGTTACCCCTACCAGAATACAACACATGGTAATGTGAGCCTCCCCCTTCCTTACAAGCTCAGGATTTGGGTTGCCGGGTTCAAATCTTGGCTCTGTCTCTTCGCAGCTTTTGTTTTTTCACTCTCTGGGACCCCAACTCGTCATCTTTAAAATGAGGGTGATCATAGCGTCTACCCTGTGGGTACTTTAGCGCAAGCATGATGGCCCCAGGTGGGTCAGAGCAGAACTGAGCTCCAGGACATTTTCGGGGGGTGATTTTTGGGACGTGAACTACCAGACTTTGTTCTCAAGGAGCCTCTGGACGGGCTCAGTGGTTCGCCCCACCCCAGGACTCGTTTTCACTTTTGCTGTTAAATGCTGGGGAGTCTGCGCTCACTCACATAAACCCATGTATCGTAGACGGCCTCTGCCGCACCCTCGCAACCACCGTCACGTTGGAGCCCATCGTCACAGCCACTGTGTCAGCCACCTCCTCCAGGGGCTTCTTTTTGCCGAGCGGGTGGCTGTTTGCAGCGGTTTCTTCTCGTTTTGAGCCGTGCACCAAGCTCCCCAAGGCGTGGCTCCGTCCATGTCCTTGAAGTCGGCTCCACGTTGAGGAGGCAGCTCTTCCTCAGTCGTATTCTCTGCACCCTCCCTCCCGAGGGGCTCGTCTTCCTGCACTCGAGCTGACGGTAAGACCCCTGGCATTGTCTGTTCTGCTCGGGGCTGCCGGCCACCAGGCCAACGGTTGGAAACCTCCAGCTGCTCTTGGGCAGAAAGACGAGGCTTGCTGCCCCAGCAGAGAGTCAGCCTCAGGAACCCTCAGGGGCCCTGTCCCGTGATCACAAGGAGTCGGAAACGACGGTGTGGCCGAGAGGGTGGTGTTCTTCACAGCTGACAGTGTTCCGCTGCTAGGATGGACACTGTTGTCACAAACAGTGCATGTCATGCACGGAAACCCAAACGGTTTCCAGTGGCTGGCGTTCTGACGGGAACCACCCCTTTCTCTTTCTCTTTCTCTCACCTAGTCTGTCCTTAGTCTGGAAGCTCCGCTGGGCCTGTTCATCACGGGCTGCTGGTGTTTGAAACGCCGGTGGCTTATCATCCAGCATCCCTGGCAACACGGAAGCCACCACATTAGGACAAACTGACGGGATTAAATGTATAAGTTACACGCTTGAGGTGCCTCCCTCCCAGACACTGCCAGGAGTCACCTGTCACCTCTCCAGCCACAAAGTCTCTTACCCAGACATCTGGGCACCCTGCCCCTGGTGATACCAGCTCACTTCAGCCCCCAGCCACCTGGAAGGTGGCCCAGCCCCTCTACCCCTAGAGGCCCAACCCCACTTGTGAGGGATGGTACCCTCCTCACCTTGACAAATGGAGGGACCCTCAGGTTGGGTCACCGTCAGCTTGGAGACCCTGTCTCACTCTGCACTCCCTGGACTCTGAACCCTCCAGCCCCTCCACTCCTGCAGGAAGCCTGTGTTCACCGCCCAGGGTCGGGGAGCTGAACAGTCACCCCAGAGGTGGAAGTGATTGTGTGCAGGAAGCTTTTCAAAAAAATAACTCAGCTGCTGTCTGTCGCCTGGGCCCTGGGGGGAACTGTCCCCCAGCTGGCCAGCGGTCTGTCCTGCCTGCTTGGTGAACCCAGACTCCAGCACTACCTACAGCCAGCGATGCCCAGGTTCCGGTACCCCAGCCCTCCCCTAGGGCACCCTCAACAGGCCCCAGCCCTCCCCCATGGCAGCCCAATGTACTCCAGCCTTACTCTGTGGCACCCCAACAGGCCCTAGACCTCTCCTGGAGCACCCCAACAAATACCAATACTCACCCAGTGCAGCCCAACCCTCACCCAGGGCACCCCTCAACACGTACCAACCCTCCCCCCAGAGTACCTCAACAGGCTGCAGCCTTCTCCTGGGGTACCCTAGCAGGGCCCAGATCCCCCCTAGAACACCCAGCATGTCCCAGCCCTCCTCCAGGGTACCCCAACATGCCCTACCTCTCACTCAGGCCACCCCAATATGCCCCAGATCTCACCTGCCAGGCTCTGGATGGAAGCCGAGTCCACTCAGCTAAGTGCAGAGAGGACAAGGGACAGGCACTGAACAAGGCTGGCCCCTCAGCCCTCCCTCTCTAGGGCAGCTGCCAGGGCAGGAAGCACCCCTGAAAACAGCATGACCCTCGGGATGCGCACCAATCTTTCTCTTAGAGACCAAAGGGCCTTCTTCCAACAAGGGAGCCGGTGCCTCTTCCAGGGACTCACTGCCAGCCACCCCACAACCCAGCATATCCAACCCCCCCCCAGGCCCCTGCTTGAAACCAAGGTGGGGGGGCGTGTGCCTCCAGAACCATCTTGACCACCACCCACCTCACTCAGTGAACCTGGGAGGTCCAGTCACCCCTCTGGGCCTCCGTTCCCCTGAGTCGAGGCCACTGAGCTCAGTGATGCCTGCGGCCGATTCCTTTGTTGTTATGGTGGTTGGTCCTGGCCCATAGCGACCCCGTGCACAGCAGAACAAAACGCTGCCCGGTCCTGCACCATCCTCACCATGGTTCCTGTGCCTGAGCTGACTGAAGCAGCCAGGGTGTCAGCCCATCTCATTGAGGGCCGTCCTCTCTTTTGCTGCTCTTCTGCTTTAGCGTGATGTCCTCCTCGGGGACTGGTCTCTCCTGACAACATGTCCAAAGCATGTGAGACGAAGTCTCCCATCCTTGCCTTTAAGGAGCTCCCCAGCCTTACTTCTTCCAAGACAGGTCTGTTTGTCCTTCTAGCAGTCCAGCAGCCCAGTCTCCAGCAGCAGAGTTCAAATGCATCGACTCTTCTTGGGTCTTCCTCATTCGCTGTCAATTGTCACATGTAGACGAGGCGTGGAGAACACCATGGTTTCTGTCGGGTGCGCCTCAGTCCTCACAGTAACCACCTGCTTTACAACACTGTAAAGCAGCGTTTCTCAACCGGTGGGTCGAGACCCCGTTGGGGGTCGAAAGACCCTTTCACAGGGGTCGCCTAAGACCATGTAACACATATTTTCCAATGGTCTTAGGAACTGAGACACTGCTCTTCTACCCGTCTCCAGGCAGGTCCCCCACATGCAGATACGCCTACATACAAGTACCTGGCGTGAAGACTATTACCCATGGGACA
>NW_022111317.1:3378344-3380121 GCF_000313985.2 Echinops telfairi
CCCCCTTCCCTTGAACCAGGACCTCTCAGCTGCCATCTGCCGCATCGACAAGGGAGGACCCAGCAGTCACTGCACCTTCTGAATGGACTAGAGTGTGGAGTCAGTCTGAGTCTTTTCTACCTGTTTATGTGTTTTGTGCTGGCAGTTCTGCAGCCTGCTCTCAGATCTTATCTAAAATCTGCTCCCTCGTGAAGGCCTCTGACCACCCTTCATTCAGCCGGCCACAAAGCCAGGCCCCTCCCTCTCCCTAGCTTCCTGCAGTGTCTTTCACTGTCACTGACCCAAGGTCCCTGTCTGCCGGTTAAAGCTGCAGGCCTGCGCCAGGGAACCTTCCTGTTCCGGGGAGTCCAGGACTCTCCCACTGGGCCCCTAGCTCTGACCGGGACTCCTCTCAGGGTTACCGGGCCACCTCCTGACTGATGGGGACCAGGAGACGTCCTTCTCCTCTGACCGTACCCCTTGCAGTTTAAGTCACCATGGAAAGCTCACTCTGTAAGCCTCCCAGGGACAGTCCCGTGGGACGCCTCCTGACCAATCTCACTGAACTGAGCCTGGCTGCGGCTATTTGCCCTAAGCACCCGGTCTTTTTCTGTAACCAAGTGGGGCCACAATCCCAATTGGACAATGAGTCGCACTGGCCAGGACTTTCGATTCCAGCATTCTCTGTGACCTGGACAGTGTTTGTCACAGACTCAAAGATGGCCCGAGGTTCTGCCTGTTCGGGCCCGTTTCTTCCTTCGCTCCCGCCCCTCTCCATACCGCCCGTCACCCTGTCAAGTCCTCTTGACCAAACACGCTCTTCATCAGGCCCCTGACAGTACACCCCCTCGTTGTTCTCTGAACCCCCGACTCCTTGTCTGCACCCCCAGTAAGGCCTCCTCCAGAGTCTGGGTGCCCTCACCACCACCTCCCTCCGCTCTCAGAGGCAACACCGGCAGCCTCCCAGACCCCACAGTCTCCCGTTACCTTACTCAGGCTGACGACCTCACTTCGCATGCTATTTAAGCTAAAAAGCTGAGGATGGCCCTCAGACCCCCATCCGTGACCTGGTAAACATGGCATTTAAAGTTCTTAATGCCCAAGAGGAACAGGCTGAGGGAGCGTACTAATCCTGGGCCAGCCAGAAGGCAAGCTGGTAAGCCCAAGCCTTGGTTGCCACCCTGAGGCTGGCTGGAGGGAGGGGTCAGAAGACTAAGGCTTCAGGAAGCAGCAACTTAAACAGTGACTCTGACCACCCACCGCCAGGGCCTTGCTTCAAATGCAACCAGGAAGGGCACTGAGCTAAGCATTGCCCACATCCCCGGCCACCCACTAAGCCTTGCCCATCGTGCAGTCAGCAGGGGCACTAGAGAAGTGACTGCCCCTTGGCACCTAGCCACGGAGAGTCAGTCCCTCCAAACCCTGAACTGCCATTGACACTGCTTGACCTGGCCACCAATGATGACCACTGACGAAGAAGCCCCTCACTCAACAACCTCAGTGACCCCCGCCCCATGCCGTGCCCAGGGTAGGGATCAGGGCGGCAGGTAAGCCAGTTTCCTTTTGGTGGACACAGTACAGCTGTCTTTTCAGTCCTCCCCTCCTTCTCAGGCCCAACTTCCCCTTCCCCGGTCTCGGTTATGGGAATTGATGGTCATCCCTCCAAGCCTTTAGTCGCCCCACCTTTAATGACACCTTTGTTTGACCATCCCCCTTAACCCAGCTTGTCAGCATTCGTTTGCCTTTACCTGCAGCCTCTCCTTAAACAGTTCTAAAGCAGACAAGGACATTAATTCAA
>NW_022111317.1:3382184-3391635 GCF_000313985.2 Echinops telfairi
TGACTGACTCACAGACCACTCCTGACTCAGACCCTGCCACTGCGGCACCAGAAGGCCTTCCTTCCCCTTATCAGTGCATAACTGTCCTTGGTCAGGCCCTATATACGTCCCACTGCCTCACTGCCAGGGCGACTTCCCTGACCTAGTTCATTGGGTCTTGGAACCTTCCTGGGTCTCAAGATGCCCCCGTCCCTTTCTCTGCTCTCCCTTCCCTCCTGGGAGTTCTTTCCCTGCCTCAATAAAATCTTTCTCAACTTCTCATTCCTGCCTAAATTCTATCTCTGTTCCACGCCTCCGTCTCCAACCTCTCATCCTCCATTTGCCATGATGTTGCCTCTCGGTCCAGTTGTGAGGATTTTTATTCTCTTTAAGTTGGGTTGTCATTCATGTGGAAGGCTACAATCTTTGCTCTTCATCAGCCAGGGCTTCAGGCCCTCCTCACTTTCAGCAAGCAAGGGGGTGTCCTCTGGGTATTGAAGGTTCTTAGTAAGACTTCATTGGGGGGGGGATCAGGGAGGGCAAGGGGGTGTCCTCTGGGTATTGAAGGTTCTTAGTAAGACTTCATGGGGGGGATCAGGGAGGGAGGCGGGAAATGAGGAGCTGATGCCAAGGGCTCAAGTAGAAAGCAAGTGTTTTGAGAATGATGAGGGCAACACATGTACAAATGTGCTTGACTCAATGGATGGATGGATGGATTGTGATAAGCGGTGCATGAGTCCTCAAGAAAGTGATTTAAAAATAAATAGATCAAATGAAATAAAGACTTCATGCGATTTGGATGCCACATTCCTCTTTATTTAATCCAGCCTCACTGATGATTTCCTCAGCACAGACTGAACAAATGTGGTGAGACCGTACGGTCCTGACTCACAAGGCTGCCTCCCTTGCTCTGCTTGCACCGCTGCCTCTCGACCCAGGTCCAAGTCCCTCAGGAGCACAATGAAGTAAGTGCACCGGGCTCCGTATTTTTAGCAGGGCTATGCACACTTGGTTAGGAGCCACAAAGTCAAATGCCTTAGCAGAATCAATAAAATACAGACCACTTTCTGCTATTGTCTGCTTTGAGGCGAGACGCATCTGGCACCAGCAACGATATCCCTGGTTCCACATCCTCTGAATCCGGCCTGAACCTCTTGCAGCTCCCGGCCCATGTGCTGCTGCAACCGTTGTCTGATGATCTTCAGCAAATGTGTATGTGCATGTGATATCAGTGATATTGTTCTGTAACTCGGGCGTCCTGTTGGGTCACCTTTCTTTGGAATGGGTACAAAGAGGGATCTCTTCCAGTCGGTTGGCCAAGTGGTCGTCTTCCAGATTTCCTGGCGTAGACGCGTGATTGCTTCGTCAGCTTGCTGGAACATTTCCGTTGGCACTCCATGGATTCCCAGAGCCTTGTTTTTGGCTGATGCATTCGGCGCAGTCTGAGCTTCTGCCTTCAGCACCACTGGCGCTTGCTCACATGCTGCCTCCTGATATGGTGGGCTGAAGAGTTCTTTTTGGTGCAGTGACTCTGTGGTTTTTTCCATCTCCTTTTGAAGCTTCCTGCATCATCCAGTATTTTGCTCAGAGACTATTTCAGTATTGCAGCTCGAGGCTGGACTTTTTTTTGAGTTCTTTCAGTGTAGGTAATGCTAAGCATTTCGGTTTTGTTCTTTGTTTCTGACTGGCTGGCCGGTTTGTGCAGCACAGGAGTGGATGTGCTAACTGATGCTGGGCCTTGTAGGGCATGTAGGGCCGAGGGGTGGGGGGGGGACGGGACTTCAGGAGCAAGCAATGAAGGTAGGAGGGGGAGTGAGCGCTACAACTGAAGGTGATTGCACAACTCATGGGATGGAAAGAAAATGTTCTGGAATGGATCGCGGTCATGATTGTGCAATTCTTCTTGAGAGGATTGAATGATTGGTTGCGTGACATGTGGATTCAGAGCCAAGAAGACTGTTAGAAAACCAAGGAGGAGGAAGATGCTTAGCATATCTTCTTTTTTTAAAAAATTAGTTCGATTAATTTTTTTCTCTTCCTTAACTTTTGAATTCATAGGTGTGTGCATGCTCCATTAGAATAGTTGACTTTGTCTTCTCGCACTGCCCTTTGAAATGATCTGTTCAGCGCTGTGGTGCCCTCCTCTCTTTCATGTGCCCCAGAGACTAGCTGAGAAGCAATGTCAGAGTCTCTGCTGATGTTCACTTGATCTCTCTCCTTCCTTCCCGTCTTTTGAATGACCTTTTGCGTCTTCATGAATGCTCTTCTTGATGTCCTCCCCCCGCTCAGCAGGGTGTCTGCCATTTAGAAATCATTAGGCTGATTCCTGAAAGTCCTTGTTCACACTGCCTTTCTGTCCTGCCCCAAAGCCCTCCCTGGCTCCCCACTGCCCTGGAGTCAGTTCCTCTCTTCAGTGTAGGCAGGCAGCAAGGACCCCCCCTGGCCCACTTGACCCCCACAGAGCTTCTGCCTGCACCCCCTCATTCCTGCCTCAGGGGCCAGCCTTCTCCTCTCCTGAACCCCCAACCTCTCCCTTCTTTCCAAGCACCAGGAACAGCAAAGTCCCAGCCAGCACCCTCTCCTCAATGCAAGGCAGCCTCTCCCTACTGGACTGGACGGGATCGCTGGCCAACTCAACCTGGAGTGCGGGGCTCCAGGTCTCTAGTGGGGACTCGTGTGTGTGTGTGTGTGTGTGTGTGTGTGTGTGTGTGTGTGTGTGTGACAGACAGACGGGCAGACAGAGGGCTACTGAGACCAGGTGTCCGCTCCCCCATCCCCTGCCCAGAAGTCATCATGTGTGGTCACAGTCTGCTCTTGCCCAGGTTTGCAGACCCATTTCCTGCCCGGGAAGGGAGCCAATCACCTCACCTGCGGGCAGAGGAGATAAACACGAAGTGAGCCCAGCGGAAGGAGCGTGCAGTCTCGGGGGAGACAGCCAGCAAGCCAGCACCCCAGGGCCTGGGGCCCTGAGGGGAGGGGAGGTGCCCAAAGGGAGGTGCCTGGCCATGTTGGGGGTCAGTGTCAGTGGGGACAGGCAGGGAAAGCGTGCTGGGCAGAGGGACAAAGGATAGGTCTCTGTGCAGAGCAGAGTGGCACCACTTGGCTGTAAAATGGACAGGGAAGGGCAGAGAATATTCTGGAGAGCAGGGGTTACTACTAGAGTGTGGGGTGAGGAGGGTCCCCAACAAATCATCGCAGGTCCGGTAGGCGCAATTGTACAGTGGTAATAAGCAAAGATTATAGTAAAGTCATAGAGAGCGTGAGAGGTGGAGGAGAGGTTGGAATAATGAAGTCTGACACATTCCATGGTAGCATGCTCACCTCAGCCCCGCTTGGTGGTCCGCGTGAGGGAGACCAGCGAGAGCAAGAGAGCCCCAACTTTATTGCTAACCAAGGGGTGTATCTCCTTAGGGGGGCATGGTTACAGGTAACCACACATCACAGGAAGGGGCAGTACAATAGATATACACATTGAGGAAGGGGATGTATGGTAGGCATAAGCATAACAGGAAGGGGATGAGCTAGGGGTGTGCCCATAGGAATGGGAGAGACTAGGAGTATACATGTGACAAGATGGGTGGACCCTAGATTCATGATGGTGGCCTAACCTTGGTTACCCTTGGGTGGGCTTGACCTCTCTGGGGTCTCCTACAAGGAAACAGACAGCCACTATCCTTATCAGAAGGGAGTGGGCCCTACTTGTGGGATAAACAGTGGTGTCTGCTTGCTCTAGATGTCTGATAACCCTTAGGGAGAATGACCCCTGATCTACTCCTGATGACCTCCAAGTGTATAGCCATTCGCAAGCAGCTAAGTTTGGCATATATTTGGGGGAGAAAACTTGGGAGAAATCCTTCTGTTTCCTACACTAGAGAGGAACAGGCAGGTGCCTCCGGGGTGCGGACTTTAGCCGGAGGGCAGCTTCGGTCACTTTGTACCTGTGAGGGAGTGAAGGTGCCAGGCAGGGACACCAGGCAAGTGCCAGCAGCAGTGATTCAGGAGGGAGGGGGTGGAGCTGGGACTGTGGGGGCAGGGTGAGTGGGGAGCTGCAGGGACCTTCTGCACTCTAAGGATGCTGGGGGGAGGCCCCACTTGGGACTGACGGGATCTCCCTGGAGCCGGTCTGGACAGCCTGGATCGACCACCGAGATCCAAACAGCAGGAGGTCATCAGGGCTCCAGGTTCCCCGTGACCCCTCACGCAGCCACCTGCAGCCTTTGCTGGACCGTGGGCCAAACATGAGAGTGGGCAACGGGTCATGTTTGAATGCGAGTGTGTGCGCCCTTCTGCTGCGTGTGGAGGGACGCGCTGGTCCAGCAGCCTGTGGGTCTGTATCAGGGCTCCCTGCAAAGCTGCTGTCCGGCACGCCACAGGATGTCCTCTGGTTCCCAACCCTTCCCCGCTCCCCGAGACAGCCTGAGAAGGGCCCGAGGGTCCGCTCAGCGACCACAACACATCTTGCCTCACACCGTTTTTTATTGGTCCCCTGGAAGAAGTCCCCAGCCCCCCCGCACCCCCCCACCCTGCCTACCCCCTGCAAGCTGGAGACCAGGACGGTCTCAGATCTTCCTGCCTCCGAAGATGGGGCGGTTGATGTGCTCCGGGGAGGCCAGGAAGGCCTTGAGCTTGGGCCGGGCGCTGAGCCGTGCCACGTAGGCCGAGAGCAGGGGCAGGGTATCCAGGCAGCTGGGGACCAGGACCTGGTGGGCCATGAGGAAGTCCAGCAGGTTGTAGTCGGCGAAGGAGATCTGCGAGGTAGAGGTGCAGGGGCTTCAGGGGGTGAGGAGGAGTGGGGGGCTGCCCGGGAGCCTGGCTGCTCTGCTGTCTCCCAGTGTAGCCGCTGAGTGTCACCCCAACACCTGCCCCGGGGGCCTCTGCCTGCACCAAGTCACACAGAATCTTTCCTAATGTCCTCGATCACTTTTAATCATAAGATGCTGCGGCGGCGGCGGCGGCCGGGTGCCCTCCGGTCGGTTCCGACTCACCACGACCCCGCGGGCCCCAGACCGGAACACCGTCCGGGCACTTTGTGACTGTCCCTCTACTTCACCAAGTAAACCTGATGTCTTCTCCAGGGACTGGTCTAACAGGTGATCAATAATTGCTTAAATCTAGTGGCTCTTGGATTATCTGAGCTCAGAGCGCCCTGTTTTCTGAACTCGTTCTACACCGAATGGCAGCGTGACCGGTGACCATGTTGGGTGTAACCGGGCAGCAGCCTCTTCTGCTCTGTCCCTTCAACTACTAATTCATCCCACCCACCCCCCAAAAAAAGCAAAAGAAAGAAACGAAAAAGCTTATTAATATAGGGTCACACCTACCACCCTATGATGGCTACAACACCAGAGAATTTGACAGAACCAGAAACTGTCGAACCAGTGGCGGCAGCAGACGCAGACGGAACCGCGAGGTCCAAAGCTTCGTTTGGTCACCGGGTAACGGTGACAGCTCTGACGGGCACTAACTAGCTCGCTGCCATCAAGTTGATGCTGACTCAGACCGACCCTAAAGGATGGGGCAGAACTGCCCCCGTGGGTTTCTGAGACCGTGCTACCTCTTCATGGGAAAGCCTGTCTTCCTCTTGTGGAGGGGCGGGTGGTTTTGAACTGCTGACCTTGGCGGTTCGCAGTCCAATGCTTAACCCACGAGGCCACCCTGAACCACTAGGCCACCACCAGTGAGTCCCGGGAGCCTTCTCCGCGTGCTGATCCGTGTGAGCTCGCTTGACCAATGAATGCTTCAGCCGTTCAAACTACAGGGATCTTTTGATCAATGGCGTGGCTGCTGAAATGCTGCAGGAAAATTTCATCAGCAGTTTTTTCGGTATCGTCACACTCCCCGCAGTCTCCTCAAGATGAGGCTGGACAGGGCCGGGGCCCTGCTGAGGGCTCAGTTGGTCCTTCTGATAAATGGGTCTACGCGAGCCTTGTGCTCCTTTCAGGATGGTCCACATGGGATCCGGAAGGGGCCCCGGCGGCACCGTGGTTCGGCGTTTGATGGTGAACTTAGCAGTTGTGTAAGAGAAAGGCGAGGCTGTCTGCTTCCATAAGGACCCGCAGCCTCGGAGACAGACCTCCCCGGGGCAGCTCTCCTCTGTCCAAGAGGGTCGCTATGGGTCGGACTCGATGGGACAGCGGTGGGTTTGTAGATGGAAAGAAGAGATGAGAACCTGGGGAGACGAGGAGTATAGGTTTGGGAGGAAAAGCGACTCAGAGAGGTGATGGTTTACAGAAAGCGATGGGTGTTAGGGGAAGCCCCCCAAATCCGTTTGCAGGCTCCCCACGTGGATTAAGCTTCTGGGGACTCCGCTCTCATCACAGCCCAGGGAGGCGAGTAGCCTTGTGTTCAGATAGAGGTGGGGCACTGGGAAGCCCATCGCGGCAGGCGCAGTCGGGTTAAAGCGTAACACCTCACCGTTTGATCCCCTCTTGGCCCATTCTCAAGTTGGGTCCGTTGCAATGTTTCCTGATTTCTGTTTGACTGGAGCTCGCCCTCTGTTTCGTCTAGTCATTGCTGTTCGGGTTTTTCTTTGCTCCCGGTGTGTGCTCTGTCTGACTTTCCAGATACAAAATTCAGAATAGATAAATCCAGGGAGGCAGTCACTGGACGGATACTTACCCCAGAGCATGGCAGGGGAGGTTTGGGAGAAAATGGGCACGAGAAGAAAATGTTCTGAAATTGATTGTGGGGATAACTGTCCAACCCATCTGAACATGATCGAACGGTGAAGTTGCAGGACACATGACGGGTGCCAATAAGCCACTGGAGCAAGAACAGGGGGTGAGGATGGCTGCACATGTAGAAAGTGCAGGACGGGGTTTGTTTGGCTGTGTATGCTGACAACAAAGTCAGTAAAACCTAAAAGTCGGAGATCCCCTTGCAGAGGGGTCTCGGGGAGGAGATGAGCCAGTCAGGGTGCGATGTAGCAACGAAGAGAAATACAACTTTCCTCTAGTTCCTAAATGTTTCCTCCCCACACCCACTATCATGATATGAATTCTACCTTGCAAGTCTGGCTAGACCAGAGGAGGTACACTGGTACAGGTAGGAACTGGAAATACAGGGAACCCAGGGAGGATGAGCCCTACAGGGCCAGTGGGGTGAGTGGCGATACTGGGAGGGTGGAGGGAGAATGGGTTGAAAAGAGGGAACCAATTACAAGGAACTATATGTGACCTCCTCCCTGGGGGACGGACAACAGAAAAGTGGGTGAAGGGAGACGTCAGACAGGGCAAGATATGATAAAATAATAATTTATAAATTATCAAGGGCTCAGGAGGGAGGGGGGAGCAGGGAGGAAGGGGAAAAATGAGGACCTAATGCCGGGGGCTTAAGTGGAGAGGAAATGTTTTGAGAATGATGAGGGCAATGAATGTACAAATGCGCTTTACACAATTGATGTGTGTATGGATTGTGATAAGAGTTGTATGAGTCCCTAATAAAATGATTAGAGAAAAAAAAAACCTAAAAGTCAATTAAGAATAAAAAGTAAATACAATGTTAAACTAGACAAACTATTTTAACAGAACCTTCCAAGAAAGGCACACAGAGATGGGCCTAGAAGCCATGGCAGGCAGGCAGGTGGAGCGCTCACCTGGTCACCCACAATGAAGGCCTGGCCCCCCTGGTTCTGGGCCAGCAGGGTCTCGAAGGGCTGCAGGTGGCCGGGCAGCTCCTGCACATACTGGGCCTTGCCCTCCTCCTGGGGACAGTGGGGAAGGCTGAGTGAGGTGCTGAGGATGGCCCTGCGCCCGCCCCCACCCTGCAGGCTCCGCCGCTGCTCACGTAGTTATGGTGGATGAGGTGGGCACAGCGCCGACGCAAGTCCTCCACACCGTCATTCACCATGTCCACCAGGGCCGCCTCCCGCGTGTCTTTGCCGTACAGCCCTGGGCAGTGGCCAGGTGGCCGGCTCAGTCTTGCGGCCAGCTACCCCCACCTATTTCTTTCCCAAAGCCTCAGGCCCCAGAAGGCCTGCCTCAGGCCTGGGCATGGGGCCCTCCTTGGGCCTTGGTCTTAGAAAGCTCACCCCAGCCTCCTCTGCCGCTGCTATGGAGTCGAGGGGTCAGGGGGACACGCCAGCCGGGCACCTGTCAAAGGTCCTGAGCCCACTCCCTGGGACCTTCCCTCCTGAGGGTGGGCTGAGCCACTAGCGTGCTGCCCAGGCCCAGGGACTTGGACAGGTGGGCTGCTAGATCCATGTGGGGGCACGGGTGGTGACAGGTGGGGCTGCAGGTGGCTCTCGGAGACCCTGCCTGCCTTGTTCTGGGGCCACCTGCCTGCCTCCACTGTCCCAGGGGACTCACCCAGGGAGCGGCCCAGGTGCCGTAGGATGGCGTTGGACTGGTACAGGCTGAGGTCTCCGTCCTGGAACTTGGGAAGCTGCCCATACAGCTGGGGGGGTGGGGGGTACGGCAATGGCTCTGTGAGGGGGCCTAAGCGCGGTGTCCCGGGCCCAGTCCTGCCCACCCACTGCAGCACACTCAGACACGTACACAAGAGGCCTTGAGCTGTCCCTGCATCCAAGTCTCCTTGGTCACCACCTCCTCCTTCCAGCTCTGGCCCTGGTCAGCCAGCAGCATGCGCATGGCCTCGCAGCGCCCTGGGGACACGGGGATGTGGGGATGTGGGGATGTGGGGGCAGCACCTCTCCCAGTCCACGGGAGGGGGGTTGCAGGAGGCACTTGGACCTGGACCTGGGGGATGGGGTGGAGTCTGGGAGCCTCCTGGGAGAGGGATGAGGGAGCCTGGATCTCTGCAGGTGGTGTGTGTGTGTGTATGTGTGTGTGTGTGTGTGTGTAGGTCCCTGGGCAGTGGCACAGAGGAGCAGGGCGAGGGCGGGACCCCAGCTGGCCGTGAGGAAGGAGACAGCCTTCGGGGCTTCCTGGAGAGGGGACCGAGAAGGGGTGGGGACCCCCAGCCCCACAGTGCCTTTGAGCGGGGGAAGGGCTGAGACTCGCAGAACGGTGGCCTGGTGCCCAGCAGCTGCCAGCACAGCCCCAGCCCAGGCCCGGCCACCCCCCCAGAGGGAAGGGAAGGAGGAGGGGGCAGGCCGGCACCTCGAGACGGGAAGTAGACAATGGTGTATGGCGGCACTAGAAAAGACAGACAAACACGGGCTGATGGAGGACCCTGGGGCGGGCTTGGGGGGTGGGGGTGGCGGTGGGGTCCCAGTATCACCACTCAGGTTCTAAAGCCCAACCCACTGTCTCTTGCTGATACTGATCATAGATTGCCCCCCTGGGGCGGACTTGGGGGGTGGGAGATGGGGGATGTTCAAGGTCAGCTAGCACCAGGTCACCACACTGAGTCATTTCATTGCCTGTTTATTGTGTTGCCCACTTATAATATTACCCATTGACTATGTAATACATTCACTGTATTATGTGCAGGCCTTTTGAAAGATTTATAAGCCCCATGATTATATATACCCATTGGAAAATACATGATCTCTCTTGGTCCTGACATAAGG
>NW_022111317.1:3392391-3401266 GCF_000313985.2 Echinops telfairi
TTTTGGTGTCGGATATAGATTGGTATCGGACATAGGGGGTAATATCGGACTTAGGGACTTGATCTGGATGGGGCTGGGACGTTTTCTCAACATTCAATTGCTATTGTATAGAAAGCTCTTTCTTATACACATATGAGTCTCTCTGGATTTGTTTCTCTAGTCTACCCAGACTAACATAGATGGTGAGACTTCCTCTTACATATTTTGGACATGTGGTCAGGAGAGACCAGTCCCGGGAGGAGGACAGGATGGCGCAGGGCCGTGCTTCCTTCCCTGGTGCATAACGTCCCAAAGAGTCGGCACCAACTCGATAGCATCGGACAATGAAAACAACCAAACCTGCCCATGCTGACCACGACGGAGACCTGCAGGCATTACGGCCCTGACACTGGGGTTGTTCTAGATTCCGTTTTAAAGATGAGAGCCCAGAGCGTGCAGACCAAGCTCACTGTCTCCAAGTGGACGCTGACTTGTCGTGGTCACCCTCTAGGACACGGTAGAACAGCCCCTGTGGGTTTTCCAAGACGGTAACTCTCTCCGGGAGTAGAAAGCCTCATCTTTCTCCCTTGGAGAGGCGGGTGGTTTCAAACAGCTGATGTTGTGGTTAGCAGCTCAACGCATAACCCACAAGGCCACCAGAGCCCCTGAGAGGTTAAAGGACTCGCCCCAGGTCACACAGCACGTCTGCAGCGGGGCCTCAGGCTCCAGGGCCCTCAATTCGAACCCTCATCGCTTCCTCTGTCCGCCTGTGGCCTACAGACCAATTATCTGCTCCCCACACCCACCCTCCAAATGCTGACAGAGGTTGGGGCTGGGATGCAGGAGGTAAGTGGGAAGACAGACAGACAGGAATAGGTGGGGCCTCCTGAGCCCAGAAGGCTGTGCCCTTCCGGGCAGAGGCTGGTCTCTGCCTCCCAGCAGGTCCACCTGGCCCGCCCAGCCCAATCTCCTCCCAGCTGCCCCCACAGCCACCCCTCTCCATCCCCCATGCTCCCCACCCCCCTCCACCCCCTCACACCCCAATCTCAGTGGTCACTTCTGGGAACTCAGCAGACTGATTTCTCTGTGTCCAGGAAACAGGAAGGCACCCTTCCCAAGTTCAGAACTACACACCTCCCTCCACAAACATGGGGACAAAACAGCCAGAAGCCAGTGAGCCCGGAGCTCCCGTCTGCAGCAGGGATTGGGGGCGGGTGAGGGTTACCCCAGCTGCTGCAGGCTTCCTATTGGATGGAGCCCAGAGCTGCCCTGGGACAGGACTGCGATGGGGAGGAGCGGAGGCCCTTGGATTATCTGTCATCCCTGACTCGCAGCTGAAGGAGCATCTGCCCAGCACTTAGCAGCTTACAAAGATATTTTATAGAAATGGTCTTGTCTCCTTACAGCCCACGGGCTCAGCATCCGTGTCCCCTTTATCTACAGGCACATGCCAAGGCCCAGAATGGGGTCCCCCCCAAAATAAAAAGAATGGGGCCCCTTCCATTCGGTGGCGGCAGCATCCCATGGAGGCCACCCAAAGACCACCTGCTGCCATCTGGCCTGCATGCTCCTGCCTGCTCTCCCCTTCCAGCCACCTGGCAGCCCTTGCCAGGTGGCCCTTTCCACGCTAGAGCTGCCTGTGAGTGGGTCCCCCAAGTAGACCTGGGGGAACACACAAGTGAGGGGCCGGGGCGCCGAGAGAGGCCAGGCCATCAGCTCAGGTGGCAGGCGTCTGGCGGGATCCGGTTCCCTGGGACAAAGGCCAGTGCAGGGGCAGCTGAATAAATCATGAGGGGCTGGAGAGGGGCCGGGGCAGGACTGCAGACCGCATTCTGCGGGGTGAGCAGCAGATGCCCGGCGGTGAGTGGGCTGGGACAATGTCGGGGGGCACAAGAGGCTGGGGGGCTGTTTGCCTCCCCATACTTTCTGCACGAGAAGCAGGAGGTTGCCAGGACCCCAAATGAGGAGGAGGTGGGCATGCACAGGCGCCCTGGGGCCGTGAGCAGGGAAAGAACCACTTGCATGGTGGGTGGGTGGGTGGGGATAGGAGGAGCATGAATGGCAGGCAGGTGTGAGGAAATGCCTCAGGACAGCAGAGAGGGGCTAGAGGGGACCCAGACCCACAGAGTCACTGCGGGAGGAAGCTGGGACAGGGGCACGGAGAGGACCACAGGTCACCTGCACAAGGCAGACACAGACAGGTCTCTGGGGACAGAGGGGAATAAAGGGGCAAAGAGCCCAAGACAGAGACCCAGAGCAGGGAATAATTGAGCAGAGTCAGGAGAAGAGGAGAGGAGGCCAGGAGCCTGAGGGTGGAGGCTATGGGTCAGAGGGACAGCAGATCAGAGGACGGGGGCAGCAGGGCAGAGGGCAATAGGGCAGAGGGCAGTGGGTCAGAAGCACAAGAGCAGCAGGTCAGAGGGCAGGGCAGGGAGGCATGACCCAGAGTCTACACTAGAAGTCAGGGTCCCCTAGGGAGGGAGGGTGAGGGCCAGGCTGGACTGGGCAGTGTGGGGAGCAGGGTGAAGGGTGGCTGATGGGGTGAGGTAGGACACCCATCGAGGAGGGGCTGGCCAGGGTGGTAGGGCCAGGCAAGGGGCAGGAGGAATAGGGAGGACTTGAGGCTTTGGGGGGATGAGTTCTGGCTCCCTGAAGGGGGATGAGGGAGGGGAGCAGCAGGAGGAAAGAACCACCCTCTTAGCTGCCCACTAAGCAACCTTCTCACAGGACCGGGAGTCCTGCAGGAGGTGCCAAGTCCTCTTCTCCATGGCCCTGCCCCATGCGCCGTCCGAAGGCACCCTCCCCCCCAAGGACCCCAGACCCTCAGAGGGCACCGCAGGGCCCAGCCGCACCCTGGACAGCCCAGAGGTCAGCCGGCGGCATGCACTTCTCCAGGAGCTGGAGGCCCAGGTGCAGGCGGCCTACGGGCAGGTAAAGGGGAGCCTACACCCCCACGAGGCGGGGGGGTCGGCGGGGAAGGGTCCCTGGAAGGGTTGATGGAGGAGCCAGCAGCTGGTCAGCAGTGAGGCCAGGGCCCCTGCCTCTGCCCTCCTTGAGCCCTGCCCCCAGAGGCACCTCCCTCCGGGCATTGGGTCGAAGGTCCACCCTGTTCACATCCCCCAGCATGCCTGCCACTCGGAGGAAAGGCAAGGCGACCCCAGGCCTGGCACACAGCGCCTGACTTTTTCCTCCAGCCCCAGCCCTGCTTCTAAAGATATCAAACCTTTTCTGGCCATGGGGGGGTTGGAGGGGGGCAGCATAGAAGGATGTGAGGAGGCGGTACAGGAAGACCCTCCTGAGTGACCCAGGGGAGATGGGGCTTCCCAGGAGGCTCCTGCTCCAAGAGCCCCTCCTCATCATCAGAGATGCTCAGAGATTATCCCAGATTAGAGCCCAGCCCCCCTGTCCAGGGCCGCCTGCTACCCACCGCCCTCGGTCTTCCCCACAAAAGCCTGGCAAATCCGCGGCAGTCCCCCAAGCTCTGCACCGAGGGCACTGCCCAGGCCAGGACTGTTGGCCAGGCCCGGTGCAGGAGCCCATGGGGAACTGTGCCAAGACCTCCAGGAGCCAGAGACTTAAGGTAGGAGGGGAGAGGCCAGAACTAGGAGGCTGGCTGGGCCCCGGGAGGGGTCGCACAGGTGGACAGAGACGCTGTATGAAGGTGAGGCTGGTTGGAGGTGGGCCACAGGCAAGGGAAGCCCCCACAATCTGGCCCACCCTGGCTCCCAAAGGCCACGAGGTCTCCCCTACCCCACCCTGCTTACTGGAAGCCTGCCACGGCGGCCCTCCTGGAGGCCCCTGCCTCCCACTGGCCAGTCTTGACCTGGGGACACAGAGCTGGGCTTGCTGTCCCTTTCTGTTGTCGAATGGCCTTGGCCCAGTCCTTTGCCATTCCCGGGCCACAGCTTGCGGGAGTGAACAGCGTAGCATGTTCCCGGGAAAGGGCCCTCTGCCCTGTGTTCCACCACCCCAGGCCTGGGTAGCAGCACTGGTGGGCAGGGAGGGGAGGGCCTTGGGCTCATGGCCGGCTCTGCTGCAGGACTTGGGGCCATGGCCTTGCTCTCCCCCCGGGGGCGCCTACCTCAGCCCTAGCCCCAGCCCCGAGGACCAGAGGGGCTCTGGGCAGGGGGTCCAGGGCTGCTCGGTTTTGAAGTGTTTGGTGGGGCCCGCCTGCATCTTCCTGCCGTCCAGCATCGCTGCATCCCAGCTCAGATGTATGGTCACTGCCGGCCGGCTACCAACCCATCCTGGACCCCGCACGCCACCTCTGCAGGAGCAGGGCCCCGGAGGACCCGGTGGAAACCTCACACCTCGAGTCCCAGCTCCAGGGCGGGAGGCAGGCAGAGAGGTGGGGAGAGAGGACCCCAGAAACTGCGATAAGGTGGCACCTGGAAGAGAGATGCGGAAAGAGGTTCAGAGAAATGTCAGAAAGAGCCACCAAAGGAGAGGTCAGGGGCCAAGGGACATGTGGTGACATGGAGGCCAGTGGGGCCAAGCCTGGGACTCTGCCCCACCCTCAGGCCCCCCCACTCTGGCAACGGATGTCCCCGGAGTGGTGGGGGCTGTGCAGGGAGAGGTGGGGCCTAAGACCCCAGGCCGGTCAGCTGAAATACAGAACGGGATCTGGCTCTCAGCAGCATCACACACACACAGGCCTGTGTGTGCCTGGGGCGGGGGTTGAGTGGGGAGCCCTAAGGGGCAAGCAGAAAGTGGGGCAAGTGTCTGGGGGTCCAGAGGATGCCTAACCCCTCTGTGCTCCCTTAGGACCGGGAGCTGCGGCCGGAGGAGATTGAAGGTAAAGACATGAGTTCCTGGGGGAGGGGGAGGGGCATGGCGTCCGGCGCTGACCAGAGGGTCTTTGCCATCTCTGGCAGAACTGGGAGCAAGAAGGAAGCTACCGGGAGGCAGGGACAAGGCTGAGCAGCCAGAGGCCGACAGAGCCCCCAGCTATCAGCTCCTTGGTCTCATTCCTTGCCTTGCAGGGTGGGTGTGAGTGTGTGTGTGTCACTGTTCGCTCAGACCCTGGGACACACGATAAAGGGACAGGCACCCTGTCCTCTCATGCGCCACACAGAAACAGTGCCCCGTGCACTGGAGCAGTCGAACAACGGAGCTGGTGGAACAACAGAGTTCCGAGGGCAGGTTTCCTGGAGATGAAGGACCAGAGAAGAATGTTCCAGAATGGGAACTCCATGCTGGGAGTGGGGAAGGATTCCTTCCCTTTTCGTTATTCGCTGACGAAATCCAGAGTCCCCAAAACGGAGCAGATCCCAACTCCCAGTGACTCTACAGGACAGAGCGGGCTGCCCTGGGGGGTTCTGAGCCTGTAACTCTTTGGGGGAGGAGAAAGCTTCATCTTTCTCCTGCAGAAGGGCTGGTGGGTTCAAACTGCTGACCTTGTGGTTTGCAGCCCAACCCATAACCCACCTCACCCCCAGGCCTCCTGGGCACGAGGTTGTCAGATGCAGTCAAGGTGACCCTGACTCAGAGCGACCTGACGTGCCACAGAACGAAGCACTGCCCAGACCGGCACCCTCCTCACAATTGTTACAGCCACGGTGTCCATCCATATAGGAGAGGGTCTTCCTCTTTTCTGCCCACCCTCTATTACACCCAGCATGATGTCCTCCTCCAGGGACTGGTCTCTCCTGACGTGTGAGATGAAGTCTCCCCATCCTTGCTTCCAAGGAACATTCTGGTAGACCTTCCTGCACACTTACTCGTCAGGGTAATCCAGCAGCCCCTAACACATCTGTTTCCCACACTTACTGAGAGAACGAATGGAAGGAACTGCATGTGCAAAGGCCCTGAGGCACCGAAGAGAAACTGATGCTTAGCAGGAGGGGGTGATGGAGCCAAGGGGTGAAGGTGGGTTGGCTCCAGGTTGGGGCCAGGGACATGGGGAAGGGCTAATGTCACCTTGCCCGACAGAGCTGCAGGTCGCCTTCCAAGAGTTCGACCGAGACCGGGATGGCTACATCGGCTACCGGGAGCTGGGCGCCTGCATGCGGACGCTGGGCTACATGCCCACAGAGATGGAGCTGATTGAGATCTCCCAGCACATCAGTAGGTGCCTCTGCCCCGCCCCCACACCAAGCTGGTCTGTGGACCCAGCCAGGGAGGCAGGCAACTCGGGCATGCAAGTACCTGACCAGGTGGGACCCAGGATCCCAAGCCCTTGGCCCTTCCCAAGGCCAGATCTCTGCTGCAGAGAATCTCACCATCCTCGCAAGAGGGCCACTAACCCCATTTCACAGATGAGGCAACTGAGACCCCAAGAAGCTCCCTGATTTGCCTGGAATTGCACAGCAAGAAGTCCTTGGGGTGCTGAAACTCCTCAGGAAGCCTCCTAGACATGACGGGAAACCTTCGGAAGTCTCAGAGTGTCTTTCCAGATATCTTGAGCCAAATCTCACCATGTTCTTACGTTGCAACCAAACTCAGTGCAGTTCTGACTCCAAGTGACCCTCCATGACAGGGTAGAACTGCCTCTGTGGGTTGTCGAGACTGTCACCCCTTGTGGGAGTAGAAAGCCTCGACTTTCTCACGAGGAGCGGCTGATGGTTTCAAACCACTGACCTTGTGGTTAGCCACCTAATGTATAACTACTATGCCAACGTGGCCCATAAATGCCCCAACCTGCAGGGTGCTGAGTGAGGGGTGCCCAGGTAATGGGACAGGGGGAAGGGCCACTGGTAGGAAGGGGGGGGCCAATGAGGGTCAGGAGCTGGGCAGTCAGATCTCTGACGGGCGTATCCTTAGGTGGCGGGAAGGTGGACTTTGAGGACTTCGTGGAACTGATGGGCCCCAAGCTGCTAGCAGAGACAGCGGACATGATAGGAGTCAGGGAGCTTCGGGACGCCTTCCGGGAGGTGCGGCCACTGGAGCTGGAAGGTGGGAGGGAGATGTGTCTGCTGTGGGTGAAGGGAAGGATGGAAGGATGGATGGGTGGACACTTGGATGGTGGGTGGATGGATGGATGGATGATTGGATGGATGGACGGATGGATGGATGATTGGATGGATGGATAGATGGATGGATACTTGGATGGATGGATGGATGGATCGATCGATGTATCGATGTATCGATGGATCAATGTATCGATGGATCGATGGATGATGATGGATGGATGGATGATACTGGATGGATGGATGGATGGATGGATGAGTCATGGATGAATTAGTACATGGATGGATGGCTGAGTGGATGGGTGGATACTTGGATGGATGAGAGACGCCCTCAGTGAGCCAACACAGTGCCGCCACAGTTTGACACTGACAGGGATGGCCGAATCAGCCTGGGTGAGCTCCGTGCGGCACTCAAGGTCCTGCTGGGAGAGCGACTCAGCCAGCGGGAGGTGGACGAGATCCTGCAGGACATGGACCTCAATGGGGACGGCCTGGTGGACTTCGAAGGTACTGCCCACCAAGGGCACTCCTGTGCAGGCTACCATTGTCCCCATATGCAGAAGAAGAAACAGTCTCAGGAACATTTAGGTACTAAGGTATCAAAAAAATGAAAGTGCAGGAAGCCAAAATTTGAGTCTGGCAAAATCCAGGTCTTGGAGTATGCCCAGAGAGAGAAAACCCAGATTACACGTTAATGTGACCAAAAAGCAAACTTACACCATTGCGTGTTTTCTGACCCATAGCAACCCTATAAGACAGGTTAGAATGGTCCCTGTGGGTTTCCGAGACTGTAACACTTTATTGGAATAGAAAGCCCAGTCGTTCTCCTGAGGAGCAGCCTGGTGGGTTCTAACTGCTGACCTTGTGGATTGCAGCCCAACCCATAACCACTGCACCACCAGGGCTCCTATGACAATATAAAGCCAAGAAACATCAGCACAGAGAAATGCATGCCTCGACGTAGGCTCCCAAAGCTGCTCCTGAGCTCCCTAGTGGCCAAAGCAAAAAGGGAAAAAAGTTCAGTCACAAGGTGTATTTCGTCTGTGAAACAGTATGCCCCTCTTCCTGGCTCTGAGGCATACCCCTTAACAGATCCAGGGGGGCTCTCATCCTCTACACTCCCTCCCACCCACCAGGCTGCCAGTCTGGCCTAACCCTAGTCGGGCCCAGAGAGCAGACCCCAAACCTTGGCTCTGTCCTAGCAGAGTTTGTACGAATGATGTCTTGTTGAGCCTGGTCCGAAGCCGGCGCAGCAGACGGGATTGCAGCGAGTGAATACCTGCCACAGAGCTTCTGGAAGCCCAAGGCCTGCAGGACCCGTCTCTCCGCTCCTCTCCACCTCACCTGTGTGCGATTCCTCCACCTGCCTTCACCCACCCTCCTCCCCTAGCACCCCGCCCCTTCTCTGCGTCGCTGCAATAAAGGGTCTGCAAACCTAGGGAGATGGCTTTCCACTCTGACTTGCTCACCCCCGAGGCTCCAGCATTGGACCTCCCACCCAAAAGACCCAGAGCCCGGAGCTGTCCTCTTGGGCCACGGCCACCTGCCGTCAAGGCAAGCCTGGCCCATGGCCACTCCGGTGCATCCCAGGAGAACTGAGCACTTCTGGGTTTCCCAGGGCTGTTTGTTTGGAATCAGATCGCCCGGTCTTCCTCCTTCGGCACTGCTGGATGGACTTAGCATCTGAGCCCTTCTGCTGGCTGCATCACTCCGGGTTCCTCTTGGGATATAGCCGCTGGGATTACAAGTGCCATGAGGGCAGGGACCCTCTCTTCATCCTCTGTGGACCCTTGGCCCAGCCCGGAGCAGGCAGCTCAGCCCGCTTCTCCCAGGGCTCAGGTCTGTGCTGGCCACTCTGCTCCCCACCCCTTAACCAACACGGCCCCCGCCCCCAGCAAAACAAAACGAAACTCACTGCCATTGAGTCTATGGCGACCCGAGAGGGCAGGGTAGACTGGCCCCTGTGGGGTTCTGAGGCTGGACCTCTT
>NW_022111317.1:3402964-3405765 GCF_000313985.2 Echinops telfairi
TGCCACAGATGGCACTGCTGCCTGAGCAAACATCTGCAGGAGGGAGGTGCTGGCTCTGGGCTCAGGGTCCACCTCAGCTCAGCTGTCCCCAGCCTGGAGGCTCTGCTGGGGGGAAGGCCAGGGGCTGGCCTTTACCTGCTGCAGCACTCACACACACCCCCACACCCCCAGACCGCACAGACATTCTTCCGGCCCAAAAGGACTCATCGGACAGCCGCTGGCTCTGGACAGCAGGGAACCGCTCCGGGTGGGGTGGGGGAGGGCGAAAGGCAGGAAGCTGGAGGCTCTGATGAGTGAGAGCCCCTCCCTACCTAAGGAGCCCCTGCGGCAGCAGACATGAAGCAATCGGTGGCTAGCTGTGAAGATTTGAACTCCACCAAACTCAACGCCATCCAGTCCACGCTGACCCCCGGAGGCCCTCGGAGGGGTTCCAAGACCGTCACTGTCTAAGGAGTAGAAAGCCCAGTCTTTCTCCCGGTGAGGGGCTGGTGGTTTCGAACAGGCGACCATGAAGATCGCAGCCCAATGTCTAACGGCTGCACCACGGGGCTCCTTTGATTGACCCCCCTGGCAATCTCCTGGGGACGGTCCACTGGTCACTAAGGGTCAGAATCAACTGGATGGCAATGAGGGTCTTTGCTTGCTTGTTTGGGTTTCCCCGTCTAAAGGGGGCACCTGCCAGTCCGGAACGGCAGGAGTTCTGGCCTTTTCCTTGTTCCTGCCAAGTTTATGCTGTAAATTCAGACTTTAACACTAAATCCACTTTCTTCCCACCCCCCCACCCCACTAAATCCATTTTTGGGGAGGGAGGCAATATTATATACATTTGATAAAGTGTATCAAACGTAAGTGGACAGCTTAATGACTTTTTACATATGCATGTTGCTATGAGGTAGATAAGTCTTCCTCGGAGCGCCAGACTGCGAGAGACTAGGGAGCAAGGCCTGGTGATCTGTCAGAGTAAACCAGCCTGATGACCCGGGGTCCATAAGCGCAGTTGTGTGGCGATCACACAAAGAGGCTGTAGGGCGGTCACAGAAGGAAGGACAGAGAGGACAATAAATGAGTCAGACACATTTGAAGGTAGCATGCTCACGTCGGGCACAACCAACAGCCAGGTCCGAGCAGAGAGAGAATATATTGCTAGCCAAGGCTTATCTATACTTAGGGGGCGTACAGCCCCCCCCCATTACAGGTAACAACATATGTAATAGGAAGGGGCTGTCCAATAAGCATACGTGTGACAGGAAGGGGAGGCACTAGGGGGTACACAGATGACAAGAAGGGCAGATCCTAGATTCAAGACGCAGCCTAACCTTGGTCGTCCTTGAGCTGGCTGACCTTGTCTCTGGGCTCTCCTTCAGGAAACAACCCACTGTCCTTATCAGCAGGGAGGGGGCCCCACCTAAGGTGGGGCAGATAATAGGGTCTGATTGCTGTAGATGGCTGATGCCCTCAGGGAGGTAAGTGTCTCATCACTTACTGTGTGTTGCAAGCAGCGTCCCAGCTTTGGCACATATTTGGGGGAGACAACCTGGGGGAAAACCCTTTTGCATCCCACAGTGATCTACTTGTAAACAGTGAAAATGCGGTGGATCTCCAGGGTCTGATCAGAGCCAGGCACAGGGGTGGTGCGGGCCTGGAGGGCACCGGGTCTAATGGGCGTGACCAGGCCATGAGTTTCTAGGGCCAACACAGCAGCAACGAACAAAACAACAACCTCGAAGGCCCAGATCATCATCAGCCAGATACCATACCCTGAGTTAAATGGCATGGGGGTGGGGGCACACGGCTCTCTTCTGGTTTCCCTGTTGTCACGGGGCAGGGGTCAGACAGGTTCCCAAGCTCCATCGTTCTTTACCCAATCCCAGCACGAACGGTTCCTCCCATGGCACCCTGCTCCTCTGCTGGGTTTGATGGTGTATAGCAGTGTGGCACACAGCCGCCACACACACTGCTCTCCATTACAGGAGTTTGTGAGGGAAGTTGCCGGAGCCCTGGTAGCATAGTGTCGCCACGCATTGGACTGCTAACCGCATGGCCAGCAGTTCGAAGCCAGCAGCCGCTCCTCAAGAGGAAGACGAGGCTTTCTTCTGTGGTGGGAGGAGTGACAGAGTCAGAAACCCACAGGAGGCAGTTCTACCCTGTCCTGTAGGGTTGCTGAGAGTCGGAATCAACTCGATGGCAGTGATTTTTTTTATTATTAGGGAAGTGAGCCGCTTGCCACGAACCAGGATGAGGAAACGGCCAGGATACAGGTATTGGTCACAGCACCTCCTTGGTCACAACAACATCTCTCCTCGGCCGGCAGCCAGATCCCTCTCCCGTCCTCAGTCTGTCCGCCTGTGGTCCTCTGGTCTCCGTCTCCGTGAGCCAGGCTGCCAGCCTGCGGCTCTGCCTCACAGTCTCATGTGTCTCAGCCCTACTCCTCTGCTCAGTATCACCGTCTTCTGGCTTCAGCCTCTGGCTCCTTTGCTCTGTCCCGGGGCCTCCACGCGGCAGTCTCGGTGCCTCTGGTCTCAGCCTCCTCTACTTCCTATTGAGATCCTGTGGCAATTACATAATAATCTGTCAACTCGTGAAGGGGTGGGGACTAACCTGTCAATCAGGTCACAGCCAATGAAGCCTCTGTGTGGTCGTGCCCCCCCACCCCTTCCCCAGGATTCTGGGAACTCCTGTCTTCCTCGCTGGAGGCCAGATAGACTCTCCCCGTGAGACAGTCCTGCTTACAAGCCGCAGGGAGTTATGCCGATGGCAGCCAGAGCCTTGGAGGCTGGAGGCTGGAGGCTGGAAGAGCCACG
>NW_022111317.1:3406990-3417087 GCF_000313985.2 Echinops telfairi
TGACAGGAAGGGGATGAGCTAGGGCTGTACACATGATAGGAAGGGGAGGGACTAGAGGTATACATGTGACAAAAAGGGCGGATCCTAGATCATGATGGCGGCCTAACCTTGGTCACCGTTGAGTGGGCTTGACCTCCTTGGGCTCTCCTTCAGGGAAACAATCTACTACTATCCTTATCAGAAGGAAGTGGGCCCTATTTGTGGGATAAACAGTGGTGACTGCTTGCTCTAGATGGCTGATAACCCTGAGGGAGAATAACCCCTGACCTACTTCTGTTGACCTCCAAGTGTATCCTCATTCGTCATGTGTAGCAAGCTAAGTTTGGCATATATTTTGGGGAGACAACTTGGGAGAAATCTTTCCGTTTCCCACAATGGACTAGTGTCAGACTTAGGGACTTGATCTGGGCTGGGCTGGGATGTTTTCTCAGTAGACATTTGCTCTGATATAAAGCTCGCGCTTACACACACATATGCTTGTCGATGAATTTGTTTTTCTCTAGTCAACCAGATCTAACCAGAACTCCATCTAAGCCATCCCTCTGTGTGTTCGAGCCATGTCAGAAGCCGCAGGACACAGAAAAACACCAGGACTGTGGGGAGAAGGGCCATGGTGGGGGGGGGAGGGGCGGCATGTTCACAATCCCAGTTGGAAGTGGCTAAGGCTGCGGCAGGGACGTTTCCATGCCCTCTCCTAAGGTAGAACGGAAGAAAGGTGAGACTTTCTGCGACCACAAAGAGTTACAGTGTTGGAAACCCACGGGGCAGTTCAGCCCTGCCCCACTGGGTCACTCTGAGTGAAACCAACTGAGTGTTTTCCTTTTTGTTTTGTTTGCTAAGGTAGAAGCTTGTTGCCCTTGGGTGTCATTCAGTCGGTTCAGATCCACTGCAACCTTAGGCACAAGGAAATGACACCCTGCTCGACCCAAGGCTACAGCCACTCCATCTCCCTGGGGGCCTGCCTCCCCTCTGCCCCTCTGCTTTACCAAACACGATGGCAATCTCCGGGAGGGAATGATCTCTCCTAACAACATAATCCCACCTTAAGCCTGTCCATCAGCGTAGCAGAGAATTTACTCCGTAATGGGATTCTGGCTGTGGGCCTAGGGGCGGACTGCACTGAAGGGATTCGGGCTAGAAGGGCCCTGTGAATGACTGCATCTCAAACCCTTTGTCCTGGCGAAGATTCTGGTGAAAGAGGATGCAGAGAGCCCCTGGGTAGTGACACAGGGTAGCCCGACCACCCCCCAGCTTCCCCGTCAAGCCCAGGATCCCTGTGGTACAGGGGTCACAGTAAGGACCCAATATTGACGCATGCATAGTAGCAGCAGTATTTTGCCTTCCTCTGCACCCTCGTTAGCACGTGTCTAACCTTCCAGCCAGTGACACCCCTGCCTTCTCGGCTCCCTCTCTTTCCCACCAAAGTGTGTAGGGTGACAAACTTTTCTTGACTTTTTGCAGTCGTGGTCTTATACTTAATTTGTCCTTTTGTGTTTGACGGATTTCACTCGGCACCTTCCCCTCCAGTTCCTGAGGTGTGTCTCCATCATTGGTCTTTGATATTCCGACCTTGACTGATCCGTGCATCCCGGTGTTTGGGTCGTGCCCATCATGTTTGCTACTGTGAGCCGTGCTGCGATGGACATGGGTGTGGGTGGCTGCACTTCAGAAAGCCAATCACGAGCCAGGGAGAGCCCGGTTGCTCCTTACCTCAGTAGGAAATAGACTTTGTACCGATAAACTTTCTGGAGCCCTCTGGTGTGAGGAAGCAGAAACACCTGCACACAGGGTTACCCTAACTTCACCCCTGCGGGGGAACTTCTTCAGGGATCTTGTCATCTACCCTGGAAGCACTCACTCGTCGGGGCCTGGAGTGTGGCAGGCAGTCGCCTGGTCAACCAGCCTGCAGAGCTCCCTAGTTGTGCCCGTTCCAGAGAAAGGAGATCCAACCGAATGTGGAAACCATTGAACAAGATCGTTAACATCACCATCCAGTGAAGTTGCAGCAATCTATGGGCAAGAAACTGCCAGAAATTCAAGCCGGCTTCTGAGGAGGAAGTGGGATGAGAGCTGTCACTGCTGGGGCCCCACAGAGCTTGGTGGAAAGCAGAGCAGCCTGGAATGATGTCTACCTGTGTTTGGTTGACTGTGCCAAGGCATTTTGTGGTTCCTAGCAAATCACAGAGAGTGTTGAGAAAAAGGAGACTTCCAGAACATGTAGAAACCGTGTAATTATTTGAACAGAACGCGGGGACACCGTTTGGTTTACAATTAAGAAAGGTGTGCCTGGATTGTGATGAATTGTATGAGCCCCAATACAATGATTTTTTTTAATTAAAAAAAAAAAGAAAGGTGTGCCTTGGGGTTGGATTCTTTTACCACATCTAGTGGATCTGTACGCTGAGCAAATAATCTGAGAAGCTGGACTGTTTGAAGAAGAATTTGTCATCAGGATGGCGGCAGGGGGTGGGGGGCGCATTTATTAACAACTCTAACTATGAAAATACACAACCCTGCTGGTTGAAAATGAAGAGAGCTGAAGCACTTGCTGATAAAGATCAAAGAACACGGCCTTGGATGTGGATTACACTTTACTTTAAAGAAAACAAAAATCTTCACAAGTGGACCGATAAGAAATATCATCATAAATGGGGAGGCGGGGTCCGGGGGTGGGAGACTTCCTTTTATTTGGATCCACAATCAACCCCCAGGGAAGCAACAGTCAAGTGTGGGAAACTGAGGACTGGGAAGAGAGTGTATGCAAGCAAATTCTTTATTCTCATATTTTAAGAAGCCTGAGAGTCCGGGAGAGGCCTTCACGTTTGTGAGTTAGAGATGAGTCCCAATCACGTGCTCATAACTACGATGAATCCCACCAAGTCCTCCCATGACAGCGCCACCTCGAAGTGACCTCGTACACGCACACGGCTGATTGCCGTCAGGCCGTCAGGCCGGCAGCTTTACTATAGGAGGAGACTTGTTGTTATTGCCCTCACCGTTCAGGGGACAGTCCCTCCCCCTGACCTGGCCCCAGCACCATTGTTAGGTTGCTCCTCCAATGATCTCAGGGACCTCTAGGGTTAGGGTATAGCCCACTTTGTTACCTATGTGGTAATTAGGGGGGCTTGTATGCCCGAGACTATATAAGCTGATGTAAGAATACATTATCTCTCCCCAGCCCTGACCTGGTTCCTGATGATGTGGTGGAGGAGAGCACCCCAAAACTCTGGTCTGCCTCTTAATTTCTTCCCTTCAATGACACAAGCGTCCCTTAGGACCCATCTGGATGTGGGACTGGACCTCACGCTCAAGAAAATGCATTGAGAAAATCTCCTGCCAAACAGAGAAAACAAAAGAAAGCCTCGTTAAAGTGTTCCAAAGCGATAGTCGCTTTGAGAAGTAAGGTGGCCTTGACCCCCGCCGTGGGCTTTTTAACCGCTTCGTATGCATGTGAAGGTTGGACCATGCGTACGGGAAACTGAAGAGGAATCGATGCCTTTGAGTCAGGCTGCTGGAGAAGAATCTTGAACATCATACTTCGGAAGGTAGAGGGCAACCAAAAAGAGATGGACCCTCCGTGAGGCGCGCTGGCACCGAGGCTGTAACTGGGCTCAAAGACAGCGACAATGGTGAGGAAGGTGCACGACTAGGCAGTGAGTGTATGGAGGGAGGGAGCGCGGCTGTGAGTCAGAGCTGACTTAAAGGCACCTCGCCACACAGTAAGGAGAATTCCAAGTAATGTTGCTGCCCTCAAGGGGCATGTGATGGTTAATGCTGTGTCTCTTCTTGGCTAGACTATGTTTCCTGGTGCTTGGTAAACGCTAGGCAATTCCACCCCCAGCCTCATCCCCAATCCATGATTTGATGTAAGCAGCCTATCAGTTGAAAGGGGATTTGCTTTGGGGCTGGGGCCTGCCTGCATGATATGAAAAGATATTCTAGAAAAGCTTACTCTGTCTCAGGCCTGCACCCTTCTGACTGTTTGACCGCCAGCTGTGGGGACCCAGGAAGCCTTCAGTCTACTGCTCCACACACAGATGTGGGACTTGCCAGTCCCCACAATGGTGAGAGCTAGTTCCTTGGGGTAAAGATTTCTCTCCATACTATCTACGCTTTACTGGTTGTGTTCCTTTAGGGACCTCCATCGAAGACGGCGGAGAAAACTTCCTTCATTATACGTGGGCTGTGCATAGTCACGAGAATTGGCTGGATATTACTAAGTGCAGAACGGAAAGGGAGATATAAGAGGGCTGCTTCTCAGGAGGACATCTAAGGTGTAACTCTTGGTCTGTCCATTAAGAACTAGATGGGGCCCAGCCCCGACTACCCATTAGAAAGGCCCGGATAGAGTGGGAGAAAAATGCAGAACAAAACTCAAAAATCATGAAGAAGTCAAGTCCTGCTGGTCAGATAGAGACTGGCATGATCATCGAGACGATGCTCTTTGGGTCTAGAGCTGTGGCTAGATTTTCAACCAAACACTAGACCGGTCTATAAAGGGAATGATAACACTGATGAAATGCACACACCTTAGAACAATCAAACTTTAGGAATCAAGGGGGAGCCCTGGTGGCATCGTGGTTAAGCTGTGGGGCTGTGCTTAGCAAGGTCAACATTTCGAAATCACCAGCCCAATACACAGGAGACAGAAGGGACTTTCTGCTCCTGTGAAAGAGTTCGTTTCAGAAACTCACAGGGGAATTTCTACCGTGTCCGACAGGGTCACTAGGAGTCAGCATCAACTAGATGGGCAGTGCATGAGAGGAATGAAGGAGGCAGCATTTACCCAAGGACAAAGTTTCAGAAGCGTTAGAGAAAGAGGACTGGAAACAGAGGGAGGGGGTGTGAAGGGTGATATTACAGGGAGGGGTTTGCATGAATGAGGTGAAACCTTGCCCATCAGCGGTTCTCAACCTGTGGTTCGAGACCTCTTTGGGGGTGGAACGACCGTTTCACAGGGGTCGCCTGATTCACAAAAGTAGCAAACTGACAGTGATGAAGTAGCCACGAGAATAATTTGATGGTTGGAGGTCACCACCACATGATGAACTGTGTTAAAGGGCCGCGGCGTTAGGAAGGTTGAGAACCACTGCTGTCTATGAGTGAATCCTGTTCATGGGGAACGAGTGCAAGGATAATAGGAGCTTCCTACAATTTTTAAAACAGTTTTATTGGCCTATCACTCACGCACCCTACAATCCAATAATTCAGTCACATCAAGAACCATCACATCTACCTGAAAACATTTTCTGCATTCTTGTACTCATTATTAGCTCCCCATTTCCCCCAACCCCCCCCCAAGGGAACAGTAAACCAGTTACTGTCTCTATCGATTTACTTATCTTTTCTGCGAACTGTTGGAAGCCCATCACAGGTTCCTCTCTGGTCCCTACTGCTTTCTAATGACCCCTCCAGGGAGAACTGACCCCCTGCGCCCCACTCCAATGTGCTGTCACAGCGCCAACCCTTGGTACGGGCCAGCCCTTCTACCTGGAAAAGGAACGTGGGAAAGCGGGTCATGGAGGCCGACTGTGAGGAATGAGGCAGGGAAGGGGATGGAGAAGAAACAAAGGAAAGAAAAGAAGCGCTTTGCATAAATCCATTGTACACACACACACACCGCACAATTCGATGAGGTCGTTATTTTACAGATGAGCCAACGGAGGCATATTGAGATGAGATAGGTGGTGTTGAGGTTCCAGTTTGACTCCAGGCGGTGGACCTGTGAGCCCGGTCATCCTGCAGGGATCCGGCGCAGCAAGGATTCCACGGAGGTCAGCTGTCACCGAGGTCAGCGGTCACTGCTGTGGCTGTCAGAAGCAAAGGCCTGGGGTCTCTCGTGGGTGCAGTAGAGGTCACTCTGGGATCCAGCACCAGCCTAGACTAGAGAATGAGCCCAAACCCAGGCAGAGCCTCGGCGAGTGGGGGGTTGGGGGTAGGGCTGGCGTCGGTGCTGGACCCGTTGCCATGGGAACAAACTGAGGCTTTAGGCAAGCGCACGCGCAGATCGGAGCGAAGGTGCTGACCCGGGACAGGTGACGTAAAAGCGCACGGGGCGGGGCGCAGGCTTCGGAACGTCAACGCCCGGCGTCCGGAGAGCGGGAGAGGTGCCCTCGGTGGCGGCGGCCGCGGTGACCGCAGCCCCCGCCGGGCCGAGCCTGGGGTCGAGGCCCGGACAGCGCGAACTGACGCGCGACGCGGCGCGAGGACGGTGCCGGGAAGACCCCCTCGGCACGATTCACGGCGGCCCAAACCCAGGTCCCGGTTCCGAGGCCCCTCCCCGGGGATCTGGAACTAATCAGATTGAGAGCGCGCCGGCCTGGGCCGCGAACTCGCCAATTGCGGAAGGCCTCGGCCGCCGCCCAATCCAGAGCAGACAGGTGCGAAGTCCGGAAGCCAGCGGCCAATCGGCCGCGGTTGCGGCCTGCTGGGGCGGGTCTTGGCCAATGAGAAGGCTCGAATGACATCTCCGCGCGCCAATCGGGAGTGAGGGAGCCTGCGTGCCCGCCCGCCCTTCCGGCCAGCGCTCTATTTACCAGGGGCGTGCAGCCCGCTTGCCAATCAGCGCGCGGCTCAGCGGCCAGCAGCCAACCCCGGAGCAGCGGCCGGCCGGCGTCGGCCCGCACCCAGGAGTGGGGGATGTCCTACAAGCCCATCGCCCCCGCCCCCAGCAGCACCCCCGGCTCCAGTACCCCTGGGCCTGGCACCCCGGTCCCTACAGGTGAGGACCCAGCTCCACCCCTGCTCGCCTCCCCGGGCGCTCGAGGCATCCAAGAGAAGACGGCCTGAGTTCTACAATACTGGGCCTGCCGCCTAGCCTCCTGGAGCCTCAGTTTCCTGGCCTGCGAAGTGGGCGTGGTGACGTAAGGGCTTGTAGGTGGGGCTCAGGGGGAGGGGTTTGTCCCTGAAGCTGACCCGCCTGGAATGAAGCATCCCTCAGAAGGGAGTCGGACCGACCTCGACCGGGGGCTTGGAACGCTGGGAGGAGGCGTCCCTGCCCCATGCTGACCCCTTCCTCGCGCCTGTTGCAGCCGGAAGCGTCCCATCGCCGTCGGGCTCCGGGCCGGGAGCCGCTGCCCCTTTCAGGCCACTGTTTAACGACTTTGGACCGCCCTCCATGGGCTATGTGCAGGTGAGTGGGACGGCTGGCTTTGGGACGAGGGCCGGCAGCCCGCTGGGGCCCTAAGCTTTGCCCGCTTGTCTTTGGCATAGGCTATGAAGCCGCCCGGCACTCAGGGCTCCCAGAGCACCTACACTGACCTGTTGTCGGTCATAGAGGAAATGGGCAAGGAGATCCGGCCCACCTATGCAGGAAGCAAGAGTGCTATGGAGCGCCTGAAGAGAGGTAAGCCAGCTCAGGCCAGCCAGAGCCACTGGGCAGCTTCTCAGTGAAAGGCCATCCGGACAGAGACCTCGGGCCAGTGTCACTGCCCAGAAAGATGTTCTGAATTAAATCTAAATTGAGGCCGTGTCGGGGAGGGATCAGTGTGTGCTAGCATTTAACAAGGCGAATTTGAGGTGGCGCCAGACTTCCTCATCCAGCCTCTCCTGAGAATTTTGCCCTGGTGGCACCGTGGGTAAAGCTTTGGGTTGCTTAGGCAAGGTAGGCAGTTCAAACCGGTATGCCATTCTAAGGGGCAAAGATGAGGCTGTCTGCTCCTGTGAAGATGAAGATTTACTGCCTAAGGAACCCCAGGGAGCAGCCGCTGGCTGTGAGTTGGAATTGCCTGGAGAGCCTTAGGTGGTCGGATGGAAGGGAAGGCGCCCTATTTCCACAGGGGAGCATGCCGCTCCGAACCAAAAGGTTGAAGAACTGTTAGAGCCCATCCAGCAGTCCCGCGGAAGAAAGGCCTGGCATTCCATGGCCATAAAAATGACCGGCCTGCACCGCTGTCAGTCAGCTTGGATGCATAGCAACCCCACGGGAAAGAGGAGAACTCCCCAGGGTTTCCCAGGCTGGAAATCTTTCTGGGAGCAGAGAGCCTGTCTTTCTCCCTGTCTTTTAACCCGCTGCACCAGAAAGAGTCAAACCCAAAACCACCGCTGTCATCCATCAAGTGGATCCTGACTCATAGCAACCCTATGAGACAACATTGAACTGCCTCTTTGGGTTTCCCAGGCTGTAAATCTTTACAGGAACAGAAAGCCTCGCCTTTGTCCCTCGGAGCGGATGGTTGGTTCAAACTGCTGACCTTGTGGTTAACAGCCCAACGCATAACCCAACACAGCCTAGAGAACTTGGTGACACTGCCTCAGGGTGTCCACCCCATAAGAACTACCACTGAAAGAGTGCAGAGGGGGTGGGGAGGCCTCACTCTAGTGGGTGGGGCAGGCTGTGGAGGTCGGCTGAGACCCCCTATGTTACCCTTCCCTGACCCTAGGCATCATCCACGCCCGGGCCCTGGTCAGAGAGTGCCTGGCCGAGACAGAGCGCAATGCCAGAACGTAACGGAAGCGCCCTCGCCTTCTCGCCTGGACCTTGCCGGTCACCGAAGAGCACCGACCTCTCCCCGGCCTCCACCCCGAGTTGCACTTCCTGCCCTGTGTCCCTGGGTGGGCACCCTCCAGGAACCAGGGCCCAGCCCACTCCGGTCTGCTGCACTGGCCGAGGGCCCTCCAACTGTCAGCCGCCAGGTCACTGTGAATCCCCTCTTCCCATGACCTGCCATCAGTGCTGATCCACCGGGAGCCTTCACCTTCCGGTGCCCCCTCCCCCCTCAGCACCTAGCCAGCACCAAGGACTACTTCCTTTCCAACCCCTTGTCCCCAGCAGGCGCCTGGAAGGCTGGTCACTCCCTGCCTTGTCCCCTGGGCCACAGCAACTCTTTTCTCAAGTGTGTCTTTTGCTAAATATGCCCTTTTTGTATAAAATAAAGCCGATTTGGAGTTGTTCTCTCCTGCTCTGGTTTTTGTGCTAAGCTTGGGTGGGCCCCATGGAAGGAGGGAATGAGGAGACTCGGTGAGGGTGCTCACTGAGCCCATGGGCCAGGGCCCTTTCCAGCTGCAGAGGGTGGGAGGGGCTGCAGGCGCTGACAGCCCCGCGGGCCTTGGTGTGCTGCCACCAGGGGGCAGCACAGAGCCTGGGCTGCCTGCCCAGCAAGGTAATACCTTGGCCAGAGGGCTCGTCCTATGCGGCATGGGGCACGCTTGGCTGGGTGGCCGGTTCCCTTCAGCCACTCCCTGCTGTGTCTTAAGGCCCTAAGGTTCCCCCCGAGCACACCCCAGCCCCACTCTTCAGAGGAGAGGGCACTGCCTCCGGGGTAGCAGGGGCCTGGCCGCCAGCCCAGGGGAGACCCAGTGCAGCGCTCCTTCCAGCAGCCTGGGCGGGGCCCCATGAGCCCGCCCGCCCGCCAGCCTTTGGGTGTCTTGGCCTTTGCCCAGGGTCTGGTGGCCGGGTAGCCAGCCTTGCGGACCGGAAGATGCAGGTGGAGAAGGCCCAGGGGTGCTGGTCAACAGCCCCAGCGTTCTGAGGGGCAGCAGGTCTCTGCCCCAGCCCTGTACCTGAGAGAGCCTAGAGAAGTGGGATCCTGGCACCCCAACCCCGCAGGCAAGGCAAGTCAGAGCCCAGCCTCTGGCCAGAGGTGAGGAGGGAGGTGCTTCCTCTGGCCTGAGTCACTGGTTCCTAAGGCTACGGAGGGTGAGGGGTGCGACCCTGGGGAGAGCCCCTTCCCAGCCAACTCCGCCCCTTCATGATACCCTGGCAGGCTGGGCCAGGGGGAGGGGTGCGAGGTAGGCCCCGGGGGCCCCAGCCCACACCCAGGAAGTAAGCGCCAGCCTGTGGCCGATGGCCTCTTCCCCCACTGCTGCCTGCCGGTGGGGAAGGAGGACAGGGGCCAGCCTTCCGCCGTCGTCGTGGGGAGGAAGGGGGTGGGGCGGCCGCAGTGACGCGCCGGGCGCCAGGGAGGCGACTGCAGGGGCGCCGGCTGGCAGACTGGAGGAAGGTCGGGGCCATGGGCCCGCGCTGCGCCTCCAGAGGGTCCGGCCACTGCTGGAACCCGAGGCCGAGGCGGGGGGCGCTCCGGGCTCGGACCCACAGCCCGGCCGCCCCCGCCCGGGCCGGGTGAGGGACGCCGGGACGTTAGCAGGCGGGCCCGGAG